>NC_043972.1:14454482-14574482 GCF_902148855.1 Sphaeramia orbicularis
GTATTTGACATGGCGTGAACATACACCGGAAAGCTTATAATGCGTACCGATAACATGCCAGTTAAAAGTGGTGTGTTATGTGTATGCAATTCATGATATCATGTTGGTTGTGGTGATTTTCCTTTATTTAATTTTATTTTTTTACTGTGTTTTACTGACTTTTGTCCGTGGAACTGCTGTATAGAGTTAAACAGATGTCAAAGAGCAGCTGGACTGATTTAGAAAAAAGAGCTAAAACTGAAACTACTGGGGCCAAATTCAAATACTGGTTGCTTTTTTTTTTTTTTTTTTTTTACTTCATTTTCTTCATTTTTTTGCATATTTTTCATATTTTTCATGTTATTTAATATTTTGTAAATATTTATTCATTTTTGTTCATTTAGTTTTATTTTGTTAATTTTTTACATTTTGTTTTTATTTTATTTTTGTCTTCAATTTTGTTTAGTTTGTGGCTCATTTTGTTTATGTTACAAATTATTTTGTTGGTTTATTATTAATTTTTGTTTATTTTATTGATCACTTTAGCTGTTTTGTTCAATTTATTGCTTATTCTATTCTTTTTTTTTTTTTTTTTTTTTTTTTTTTTTTTTTGACCGTGGAACTGCTTTATGGAGTTAAACAGGTGTCAAAAAGCAGCTGGACTGATTTATTTAAAAAAAAGAGCCCAAAACTAAAACTACTTGGACCAAATTCAAATACTAGTTGCTTAATTTATTTTTTTTTTTTTTTTTTTTTTACTTAATTTTGCTTCATTTTTTGCATATTTTGTCATGTTATTTATGATTTTGTAAATATTTTATTAATTTTTGTTGATTTAGTTGCTTATTTTGTTATTTTTCTTTGGTTTATTCTTTTTGTTCATTTATTGATCACTTTGGCTTTTTGTTCATTTTGTTAACTTATTTTATTCTGTTTTTGACTATGGAACTGCTTTATGACGTTAAACCAGGTGTCAAAAGCAACTGGACTGATTTATTAAAAAAAGAATCCAAAACATAAACTCCTGGGCCCAAATTCAAATCCTTGTTGTTGTTCAGTGTGTTCCAGTTCACAGTTGATGTTCAGCATCCTAAATCTCTTACTGATGTCCATTCTAGTGCCTTATTTTGTCCAACCTGTCAAACTTCATTTCCTCTCTGTCTTTTTCTGTTCTTCCACCTGTTTTGACCCTAAAACACACATTCAAACAAAACCACTGAAGAAAAGGAACACGAGCACATCCAATATTAACTAACAATATCAACATTAACCTGGATGATTATGATAAGAGGTGTCAAACATAAGGACCACAGGATGAATTAGTAAAATGCAAAAATGACACTGAAGATATGAACAATCAGGGATGTTAAAACTACTTTAGTTCAGATCTCAAGTGGATCAGACCAGTAAAATAATAACATAAAACAAATACATGCACCATCGCTTTGACTGTACCGCGGCTGCATACTGTGTAATTTTTTTTTTTTTTACATATTAACCCATAAAGACCCAAACAACCACTGGTAACCAAAATCATCTACTGACATAAAATGTTTAATAACTTCTGATCCACTAATCTGATCAATCCATGTCAATAATTGGTGTAAAATACAGTTCTTCATCTTTTCATGGTCATCAGATATGACTATTTGGACGTTCAGAGGCTCCGTAGTTACCATGGAAACACTGTCATCTTCTCCAACATTGATTCACCAGTAAAAGCCACTGGGTTTATGATCAGTTAATGAGAGATTGAACTGAAAAAGACACATTTTCTGTCTGATATTATGACAATTAACTATAATCTGAGCTTTTATGAACATCTACGTGATCAGTGAATGAAATTTGGGGAAAATACCTGATTTTGTTATTGAAAAATGCAAAATACAGAGGATAATATTATAATAAATGGTGATAAATTGCTTAGGAAAGGGTAAATAGAGAGAAAAATTCATTTGGGAACTGCCAGAAAAGTAACACTGGGTCTTTATGGGTTAAAGAAGTTATTTATTTGCATGTTTTATGGTAGTTTTTATTCTATCCTGTTTAGCTTTTATATATTTTATTTAATATTTTATCCTTTTATCTTTCTCATGCTACGAAAACTAAGACCTGGGTACTTATATTTCCTTCTATTATGTACCATTGATTGAATGACAACAAAAGCTGAGTCTAAATAATGACGACTACACATTTTGTCTTCATTTAGTGTGAAAAGTTTGAAAGTAAAATCACATGATAAATATGTTTACATTTACAGACAATCCTTTCCACAAAAAATACAAATAACCTATGCACACCTGAATGTCTAAAGAAAATACATTGAATTTGACCATTATTCTGCTTATCAATCTGGCCCAGTGGGACGAATCTGTGAAATGTAAAATTAGACGGAAATATTCATCAGTGGTCTTAAAGTAATTTGAATTCAAGTTTTACATTCAGACCAATTGATGTAAAGTGGATCAGACCAATAACATACTACCATAATAACCTATAAATAATGAAAAATATAAATTTTTCTCTTTGTTTAGTGTAAAAAAGTAACATTACATGAAAATGTTTACATCTACAAACTATCCTTTTACAAAAAAATTATAGTAACAAATTTCTTAATAGAATCAACGTAATTGGACCAATATTGTACCTGTTATTAAATATTTTGTGTATTTGTAGATCCACTGTGATCTGTATGTTATAATGTACATGTGGAAATGATAAACTGGAGGCAGAAATATTGGTAAAATTACACTTATTTTTCTTAGTAAATTCAGGTGGTTCATGTTATTCACATTTTTTAAAGGATAGTTTGTAGATGTAAACATTTTTTTACTCTAAAACACAGAGAAAAGGTTGAAGTTGTCCATTATTTTCTGCTATTATTTACTGGTCTGACCCCCTTAGATCATATGGGGGGTGTATGTGACCCCTGAACTAAGGGATTCAGATGATATTTAACGTCCCAGGGTTAATTGGAGGATGGAGGCTGTGGTGGAATGTGATGAACCGTCCTGTCAGCTTAATATTAGTCATCCATGCCATTAATAATTGGACGGTAAATATTCATTACAAGCCTCCATATCATGACATAAAGACTATGTCTGGCCAATTAAAAATGCATAAGGAGTAATGGGGCTTTATGAATAACTCAGCAGATGCCTCTCAGACGCTCCAACATCGCAAACAAAGACTTCAATGTGACAGTTTCAGACTCAATGTACAACACGTGCATGAACAACTCAGACCCAAATATTAACAATTAGACAGTAACGGATCTAAAATAACAGAGGCGTTCACAGTCATAAACACACAGCTGCTGTTTCCACATAATCAGAATGTACGACAGATGATTTTACATAAACTATCAGTATTTATGGGAGTGTTTTTCTTCATATTAATGCCTGTTTACTGGAGACGCCCAGTAGATGTCAGCTTTGTATAAGAGAAGGTTCGATCCTCCACCTCCTCCACCCACTACGAAGACACATTCAGGTTCTAATTCTGTGTTTTAACATGAGTTAAACTGTACAGCATGGGGTGTCAAACATGTGGCCCGTGGACCAAAATCGGCCGGCCCGTAGGATCCAGTCCGGCCCTTCAGTGCAATATTACACTGAAGATATTAACAGTCAAAGGTGTCGAAGTGGTTTTAGTTCAGGTTCCACATTCAAGAAACCCTTATGACTGAAAGGAAAATAATATCATAATATAACCTATAAAGAAAAGAAACTCAAATATGCGTCTTGGTTTAATATGAAAAAAAACATTACATATTATGAAATATTTACATTTATTAACTGTACTTAACATAAAACATGAAAAACCCGAACAAACATGAACAACTTGAATAAAGAAATTAAGTGTAAATTTAACAATATTCTGCTTGTTGTTAAATGTTTTTAAATGCTTTTATAGATCTGATCCATTATGCACATGTATAAATGATAAGTTGGTTAAATTACTTAATTTTCACAGGTTATTCACATCTTTGTTTGGGAAAGGACAGTTTGTACATGTAAGTATTTCATAATTTGATGTTTTTTTGCACTAAAATGCAGAGAAAATTTGGCAGTTGTCATTAGTTATAGGTTATAATGTTATTATTTTACTGGTCTGTATCCGTTTACACCCATAAGACCCAGTGCGACAAATTAATTTTTTCTCCATATTGAACCTTTCTTAAGTGATTTATCACCATTTATTGTAATATTATCCTCTTTAGTTTGAGGTTTTTCAGTGAAAATCATTTATTTTTTATATTTAATTCACTGATCATGTAGATGTTCATTAAAGTTCAGATTAAATTCAATCAAAAACAGAGAAAACTGAAGAAATTGTGAATTTTTCAGTAAAATCTATCATTGATTGGACATAAACCCAGTGTGTCCATTCACTGTCATTGATCCAACTCCATGGGTTTTACTGGTGAATCAGTGTTGTAGAAGATGACAGTGTTTACATGTTAAGTACAGAGCCTCTGAACGTCCAAATGGGTCAAATCTGATGACCATGAAAAGATGAAGAATTGTATTTTACACCAATTATTGACATGGATTGATAGGATTAGTGGATCAATAGGGATTAAACATTAAACAGCAGATGATTTTGGTTGATGGTGGATGTTTGGGTCTTTATAGGTTAAGATCAAATTGGTCTGAATGTGGAACCGGAGCTGAAATGACTTTATCGCTGGTGTACAGGTTATAAAACAGACCCAATAAAGAACAGTGACTGAATATATTATATGTTTCAGCTGCTTTAGCCATTAACACCATTGACTTTTAGATGGAAATGCACCTTTAGTGACATAGAACTGGTCTGAATGATAGAAGGTTTTAACTGCATCAGCTGCTTTTTATACACTTTAAACCCTTAAACCCCTGATGTGTCTGTGGTGAACGTTCGGAATGTATGATTTATTTGAATATCCATAAAAAATTCAACCGTTTGCTGTTTTTTTTTAAAACATTAAAGATTCAGATTGAATGCTGGATCATTCCTGCTGAGGGGTCTTGGGTTTGAGGGTGGGCTTCACCTGTCTCTTTCCATCGGACATCTGTGCAGAACTTTACCCATATTACTAAATGTTGTAAAAACAGAAGTGGTGTAATGTTAGTTTGTCCATTCAATCCAAATGTGCTGATTAGTTTCTTTCTTCTGGTAGACGTCAGTGTCAGTCCTTCCATAAACAGGAACAGAAATCTGTTGTTTTGAATCTAGAATGCTGGTTCCTCCTCTATCTCCTACTGAATTCTAAACTGATGTGGTTTCCTGGTGTGTCCAGACTTACACACACGTTTGGGTTCAACTCTTCTTCTTCTTTTGTTCTAACATCCATCAACATCTGTTTGATTTTTTTTTTTTTTTGTCACATGACTCTAGTTGCATCATTGGATCAGCAGGTATTAACAGTTTATATCAGTAGATGGTTTAGGTCGACAGTGGATGTTTGGGTCGTTAAGGGTTAAGGGAAGCTGAAATGTACGTTCACCTTCTTCTTCTTCTTGTTTTTCTTCATTTTCATTATTATTTTGAACAGTACCACCCATTATTTCATTACACAGACCTTGTAAAATGTATTAATTGAAATATTATATGACCAGAAGTATTGGAACACATTGAATTCAGATGTTTCATAAAAGGACTGAGACACTTGTACCTTTCCGTTGGACATCTGCGCAAAAATGTACCTATATTTACCAAATGTTGTAAAAACAGAAGTGTGTGATGTGGGCTTTTTCCATTAATCACAAATATTTATAAATAAACAAATAGTGTTTCTTTATTCTGGTAGATGTTAGTAGAAGTCACTCCATAAACATGAACATAAGTATGTGTTGTTTTGAATCTAGAATGCTCGTGCCCCTCTGTCTCTACTAAATTCTAAAATGATGTGGTTCCTGGTGTGTCCACAACATGGTTCTAATAGTTTTGGATTTTTCATTATAGTTTAGTTTTATTTAGTTTTGACTATTTTTTTCTCTAATTTCGTTAGCTTTAATTCGTTATTAGAGCAGGTTTGCTAGTTTTGTTAGGTTTCGTTATTTTCTAAATGCTTAGTTTTAGTTTAGTTTAATTTTTTCGTATCTTTTCTCTTCTTCTCCGTTGTATTCAAATAAATCCCAGACAGGACTCTGCTGCTTTCTCCCAACTTTAGTCTCCATGTTTCCAGGTAGAGTGGGGACCAGAAGACGACTGGAAACCACAAGTGATGGACCGTGAAGTCGTATGTCGTATGGTGCCGCTAGCTAAAATTGCTAGAGCGAAATAAATCAATTTCATATCTCTCCGACATTGACAAAGATGAAAATGAAGGGAATTTTATCCATAATTTTTATATGTTTTAGTCAGTTTTGTAAGCACACAATACAGTTTCAGTTATCGTTTTGTCTTTTAATTACACTTTTTATTTATTTCAGTTAATGGAAATGTTTTTTCAATTCTAGTTTTCGTCATTTCATTAGTTTTCATTAATGATAATAGCCATGGTCCACATTTACCCACACGTTTGGTTAAACTCTTCTTCTCTTGTTGTAACATCCATCAACATCTGTTTTTTTTTTCTTCACATGACTCTAGTTGCGCAAAAAGGTCTTTCCATTGCAGTTTTGCGGTATAAACCAATTTCACAACGAAAAAACCGCGCAAAAACGTTCATCTAAAAACAAGTGTTTTGGGCGAAATTGTCGTTTTTTCCATTTGGCAAATTTTTATGCGCAAGTTATATTCGTGTAATTTTAAGGGTCAGTGGAAAAGCCAGTAGTCTTATCCACCCCTGACTGGGATCATCTCTGCTGTGAAACTGTGGTCACTGTGGCGTCAACCACCTTTGAAGGAATTCAACTGACGAGTGTTTCTGCAGAACGTGGACGTTATTCTGGGAGCCGACGGTGCATCTACTTACCTCAACATCTGAAAATAAACTTGGACCGATGCAGAAAGTTATTCCCAGTATCCGTCTGCTCGCAGACGCTTTTGCAGCAGAAACGTCCAATTGAACATAACTTGTCTATAATTGCTTTTTTTCATTCTCCTCTGGCTCAGAGTGTTTGCAGAGATGGGAGCTTCGCCGTGGACCGCGGACGGTCGCGGCGCCCTGGAGCGAACCGGTCGACATATATATCACTTGACTGTGTGTCAGGACGATTACTGGATAAAGATCACAATATGACACTTTTCCTTTTGTGTGCTGGCTCAGTGAACAGAGGAAAAGCTCCTGCAGCTCAGCCGGGCCCTGTCCCGGATATCGATCACTGATCTAACATCTCCAGCCTGTTGGAAAAAAAACAACAGAAAATAAACAAACATCAGGAGTTTTTCATTTTCATTGCATTACAGCAGTGTTTCTCAGAGTGGGGTACCCCTACCCCCAGGGGTACTTGGAAGAAGCCCAGGGGGTACTGGAAATTTGTCTGTAAAAATACATTAAATAAGTCATCATGTACTGAATACAAAATAAGGAGAATTAATGCTGAAATAGAAAACACAATAAATACATTCATATAATAAAACTGACACTCCTGACCTTATTTCGTTTCAATATTTAGATTTTTTTTATATTAGTATTGTCTGTCATTGTCTTTAAGCTTTGGTAACATTTGAAGAACATTTCTATTTTAAGTATTCAAGATGAGTTTATTTGAGTAATTATTATTTTTGTTGATGAAAGGTTCATTTATTTCATTCATTTAATTTATTTTTCTTATCAATGGATGAGGGCACTTTTCAGTTTATATTTTGCACCCAAAACTTGTTTGTAAAGATTTGTTTATTTTTAATATATCAAAGTTAAATATATGTTGTTTGTTTACAAAGTTTTGAAAATAAAAATGCTGAAGCGAGAGTTGGGGGTACTTGTTAAAAATATATATATTTCAGGGGGTACTCCACTGTAAGAAGTTTGAGAACCACTGCATTCAAGAATAGTGCAATAGTGACCCCTCCATCGTGCAATATTTCTTTTTATCTTTACTTTTTAGTGCAGTTTTTAATATTTTATCATATATATATGGGTTGTTTTAGTTGGTATTTTTAGGATTTGTTTCTGTGTATTTATTTCGTGGTGTGCATTTTGCTATTTCATTCTGTAACAGCATCTGGGATGTTCTTATTGAATGACAATTGTTAAATCTGTATCTTAATTACAGTCATGTTCATGTTGGGAATAAGGCTTTTAGATGAGTCAACACCTGACAGGAAACAGGTTTATGACGTATCTGTGGAGTTTATGTCAGAAAAGCATTTGACTTAAATATAATCATTAAATACAGCAAAGTAGATCCAGGATTTATGCTCTACACTTTGATTTCTGGAAATGTGATTTTTTTTTTTTTTTCCAGTACTACTTTTGTGTCGGTTCTCAAATCATTTTTTTCTCTCTGTTTAACCTTTCTTAAGGGATTTATCACCATTTATTATCATATTAGCTTCTGTACAGGGTGGGGAAGCAAAATTTACAATGAACATTTAGTTGTTTTTTCTCAGCAGGCACTACGTCAATTGTTTTGAAACCAAACATATATTGATGTCATAATCATACCTAACACTATTATCCATACCTTTTCAGAAACTTTTGCCCATATGAGTAATCAGGAAAGCAAACGTCAAAGAGTGTGTGATTTGCTGAATGCACTCGTCACACCAAAGGAGATTTCAAAAATAGTTGGAGTGTCCATAAAGACTGTTTATAATGGAAAGAAGAGAATGACTATGAGCAAAACTATTACGAGAAAGTCTGGAAGATACGATTAAAGAAGAATGGGAGAAGTTGTCACCCGAATATTTGAGGAACACTTGCACAAGTTTCAGGAAGCGTGTGAAGGCAGTTATTGAGAAAGAAGGAGGACACATAGAATAAAAACATTTTCTATTATGTACATTTTCTTGTGGCAAATAAATTCTCATGACTTTCATAAACTAATTGGTCATACACTGTCTTTCAATCCCTGCCTCAAAATATTGTAAATTTTGCTTCCCCACCCTGTATTTTCCATTAAAATCCTGTATTTTTTTCTATATTTAATTCACTGATCATGTACATGTTCATTAAAGTAAATTCAAATGTTATTAAATCAAAACAGAAAAACAGAAGAAAAGTGACTTTGGTCAGTGATTGGTCAGTTCTCCTCACTTGGCTGTAATTGGTCAGTTCTCCTCCCCTTGCTGTAATTGGTCAGTTCTCCTCCTTGGTTGTGATTGGTCAGTTAAAGCCTGTAAATTGATTCCTTTCTGTCCAAGTGTCCACTTTCCCTCTTAGCTTTCATTTGTCCCTCCCACCCTTGACCTCCCCATCCTGACCACTGACTCCCATTTAAATACTGTTTAATCCCCACTTTTTCATTTGATCTATCTTTGAAACAGACTCAACTGTAAATTTTATCTTCAGTCATCTTTAGAACCCACTGTTTTGATCCATTTTCACCTTTTTATTGCAGTTTGTTTTGTTATTTTCCCATTTTGCAACTCCTGTCCATGTTTGGTTGGATTTTGTTTTGAGAGGGATACATAACACGCTACTTATTGTAATATTATCCTCTGTATTTTCCATTTTTTCAGTGTAAAATCGTATTTTCTATATTTAATTCACTGATCATGTAGATGTTCATTAAAGCTCAGAGTAAATTCAAAGGTTTTTATGCCAAAACTGAAGAAAAAGTGTTGTTGTTTTTTAAGTCAAATCTATCATTAAATGAGCATAAAAACAACTGAACACTTCTATTTTTTAGTTTTATTTATTGAATTATTATTTACTTCTAAATAAAAAGACAATCCTATAGGAAACCAATGATAATCTTTGCTGTTTTAGAGCTTTTCAATGATATTTTAGATGATATGTATCATATGATTTCAGCAGCAAATTTCAGCCCTAAAGACCTAGAACTATTTCTGTGATGGTGTTTTTCCTATACATTTTATTTTTCTTTAGGGATTTATCATCATTTATTATGATATGATTCTGTATTTTGCATTTTTTGATGTAAATCGTGTATTTTTCTATATTTAATTCACTGATCATGTATAGATGTTCATTATCTGATGACCATGAAAAGATGTTAGCTTTGTCCATTTTATTCATTACTTTGGTTGTTCTTGTTAATTTTCTTACTTATTTTCTCAGTGTTATTTATCATTTTGTGAATTTTCTTTTTGTTTCTTTTTGTTCATTTTGTTGCCTATTTGATTATCTTTTCTTCAGTTTTGTTCAGTTTGTGGCTTGTTTTGTTCATCTTATGTATTATTTTGTTGATTTATCTATTTTTGTTCATTTTATTGATCACTTTGCATGTTTTTGTTCATTTTGTTGCTTATTTTATTCTCTTTTTTTTGCCATGTTTTTTTCACATTATTGTGTTTTTTATTAGCTCTTGTTCTATTTATTCATTATAGAAGATGATGGTGTTTTCCACGGTAACTACGGAGGCTTTGAATGTCCACATGGGTCATATCTGATGACCGTGAAAAGATGACAAACTGCATTTCACACTAATTATTGACATGTATTGATAGGATTAGTGGATCAACAGGTATTAAACAGTGTAGCTCTGTAGATGGTTTTGGTTTTTGAAGGTTAACTTGTCTGGTTGTTGGAGCAGAAAAGCAGTTTTTCTGGTATAACTGTCCAATTTAAATGGACATATTAATGAGTTAACCTCATATTAATATGTTATTATTCTGTTTTTGTCATATACAAATACATATTTCCACCCAATAGAGCTTTACTATTCCTCTTTCCTCTCTGTGCCTGTTTTTTCTTCACAGTGCTAAAGGAGGGGGGGTATGGGGGGGGCAGCTACAGCTATGACCCTTAATCTTTATTTATTTTTTTCCGGGAATGACCAGAAACAAATCAATAGTGCAAGCAAAAGCATTTTTATTTATGCAGTTATGAGGTCATAAGCTACAGTATGTGACACTTCATTGAGGCAGCAGCTGAGGCCTCCAGTGGGGGGCCGGACCCCCCCAGCCGGGCCCCCGCGGGGACACGCTGGGAATCATAAATAATACGCGCTAATGAGATATGAATTGATTACGTGGGGAAAAGCCTGACGCTCTCAATCCATCACCCTAAATGATGTTTAACAATAGATTACCAGCCAATAATTCCTCCAATATGAGATTAAATAAAATAGCAGGGCGGTTTTCAGCAGACCCCCCCCTCCTTCTCATTCTCCAACGGGTGGAAATAAATCTGCTCAATTACTGTACCAGCAATCCGTTTTTCACCGCTAAGGACATTATTATTTCATTTAGAGCTTGTTCATGCATCATAGATTATTTCATTTTACTCAGTCAATACGGAGAAGTGCAGTATTTTATTTTATCCACTGGGGTTTATGGTGAAGTGGGTTTTTAATGGAGTATCCAGGGCTCGGCCACAGCAGCAGGCCCGTCACCTGGTGCACTCGGAGAAGCCTGGGTGTTTATATTCATGTTCACATATTCAGTTTTGTGGTGATATATACATCAGGTCCACGCTATCCTCAGGCAGCTGACGGACAATGAGAAAATGGTTCGCCTTCAAACCTGTGATCAATTGAAACCGCATTAGCTGTGCCTATAAGATGATTTGGAACATCACTTCAATTCCAAAGAACAATGAAAATTGGATAACACACATGCTCACTGGGCTCTAACTTAGCTGCAAATTGTGTTAAGGTTTTCAGTGAAGCCAAAGTTGTGATTAGTTATTTCTCCTTTAACTGCATCAGGTTGTACCTCTGAGGGTTTAGTTGTGATGATCGGTGTTAATGCGAGCTTTTATCGCCGCTCTATGGCTCAAAGATACAGGCCGGGAAACAAACAATGCACACACGCCGCCACTTGGAATGAAATTTAACAATAAAAAATGAAAAAAAAGTTTCAATCACGGGTCGGTATGAGCCACAGAATGAAAATGAATGAGTTTTACACGACAATCACCAGGATAATACGCTGTTATTGAACAATTCTGCAAAACATGGATCACTTTCCAAACAAAATGATGTTTAATATGTACATTACATTCTCATGTGGTTCATTCCAACTGTGTCTCATGTTCACATGCAACTATTTGTAAAGGTTCTATCAGATTAAAGTCAGTTTTATGGTTTATATTCCAGTATTTAATGGGTTTTATGGTTGGCTTTAGCATGGACAGCTGTTGGATTGAGTTAAAACAGAAACAGGACTGTGTTCATGGATGTTAACCTGTTCCTTCCACCTAATTTATGTTAATTTTCGACTATTTACCAAGTTCTAAAGCTTAGAACTGAAGAACCACAAGGACAAAATTAAACACGGACACCTCATTTAAAGGTAATAACCTGTAGTTTCCTTTTTTAGTTTGTGGATAAAATCCAACCTGATCTACATCCACTAGTCTCATTAACTTCCATCACTATCCAGGTGATTCTGTCACTAATTATGTTTTATTTTGCAGGAAAACTATAAAATAAACTTTTACAGACTCAACTGTGGAGAATCTAAGCTTCATAACAACGTATAATATGAATATACTGACACAAGTTTTACTGTAGAAACTTGAATGTATTTAATATAAAATGGTATCTGGGAACAGAGACAGTAATGTTTAACCCTAAACAGGGTTATTTCCTAACACTAACACTAACACTAACCATCCATCCAACCTGTTGAAAAAACAGTAAATCACTTCTAAAACAGGGTAATATAAAGAACTAGAACACTGATAATACATCTACATATTAAGAACTGTTAATATATTATACTGTACATTTGGTTCAGATTTGTAGAAATCTTTTTTATCCATGGTTTTAACCCTTAAATTTCAAATGAATATCCTGAGTGATTTTTTTTGCAAGTTAGTTATTATATTATTATTATTATTATTATTATTATTATTATTATTATTATTATTATTATTATTATCCTCTGTATTTTGCATTTTTCAGTGTAAATTGTGTCTTTTTCTATATTTAATTCACTGATCATGTAGATGTTCATTAAAGCTCAGAGTAAAGTCAAAGGTTATATCAAAGGAGAGAAAACTGAAGGAAAAAATGATTTTTTTCCAGCAAAATTTGTCATTAACTGAACGCAAACCAATTGATCAAACATGGAGTTTACTTATTATTTCGTTGATTTATTACTCATATTCGTTAATTACCTCCGCCAAGGAGGTTATGTTTTTGCCAGGGTTTGTTTGTTTGTTTGTCTGTCCGTTAGTGTGCAACATAACTCAAAAAGTTATGGACAGATTTGGATGAAATTTTCAGGGTTTGTTGGAAATGGGATAAGGAAGAAATGATTAAATTTTGGTGGTGATCGGGGGTGGGGGGGCCCACGGGGGGGGGCACTGATCAGCCTTGGCGGAGGTCTGCGCTCTCCGAGTGCTTCTAGTTTTATTATTTACTTTGCTTGTTTTTAATTCATCTTGTTGTTTATTTTCTCCTTTTAAAAAAAAAAAACTTCATTTTAGTAAATTTTTTTTATTATTTTCCACATTTCTTTTTATTATTTTGTAGTTTTTTGTATTCATTTTTGTTCATTTTCTCCACTGTCATTGATCCAACTCCATGGGTTTTACTGGTGAATCAGTGTTGTAGAAGATGATGGTGTTTCCACGGTAACTATGGAGCCTCTGAACATCCAAATATGGCCATATCTAATGACCATGAAAAGATGAAGAACTGTATTTTACACCAATTATTGACATGGATTGATAGGATTAGTGGATCAACAGGTATTAAACAGTTTAGATCAGTAGATGGTTTAGGTTTTTGAAGGTTATCTTGTCTGGTTGTTGGTTAGTTTTGATATCTTTTGGAGCAGAGCATCTGTTTAGAAGGTTTACATCTGAGATGGTTCAACTGGTCCTTTCCCATCATGCACCTCAAACTGAACTCTCCACGTCTAAGGCTCCGTTCACACAACAGATCTTAATTCACACTTTGGATTTTTTGGTGAAATCCGTTTTTTTTTTTTTGTGTGTGTACTTGTTCATATTCCACGTTAAATGCGACTTCTATCAGTTTTGAGTCTGAACTGAATGTGACCCTGAAGTGACCCACATGCACTAAAGAGGTCCTGAGGGAATACGAGACCACGCAGACACACACTGTGTTTACAGAAGGAAATATGGAGGGATGCAGAATTGTGGCGTTTGTCGCATTTCAATGATGTAAAGGATAAATGTGACCTAGACGTTCAGACTGAAGTCATATTGTAAAATGTCAGATACGTATCAGATTCAAGACCACAATTGAAAGTGGTCTGGGTCTGATTTAGGACCACATATGAAAGTGGTCTGGGTCAGGTTTAGGACCACATATGAAAGTGGTCTGGGTCAGGTTTAGGACCACATATGAAAGTGGTCTGGGTCAGATTTAGGACCACATATGAAAGTGGTCTGGGTCAGGTTTAGGACCACATATGAAAGTGGTCTGGGTCAGATTTAGGACCACATATGAAAGTGGTCTGGGTCAGGTTTAGGACCATATATGAAAGTGGTCTGGGTCAGGTTTAGGACCACATATGAAAGTGGTCTGGGTCAGATTAGTGCTGTTCAAACTGTCTGTAACAGATCAGATACAGGTCACATATGGGTGAAAAAATCAGAATTGGGCCTCATTTGCCTTCAGTCTGACTGGAGCCTATGTTCCATATTTTTGGGCTGCAGTCTTCACTATGGGAGGATCAATCAATCAATCAATCAATCAATCAATTTATTACAAAATTATTACAAGCAGTCAAAATCAACAATTCATTTACAATTTCCATCCGGATCCGTCCTCTGCGGCTCCCCTTCCTCAGGTTCACAGTTCTGATTCCTACATCTTGTCTCTGTAAGCCTTTCCCATGATGCCTCAGTCCTTTAAACCTGGGCTTTGCGTCCTGTCGCGGCGGTGCCATCCAATCCCCCCTCCGGCCTCCGGTGGGGAAGGAGCTGAGTGGGCTTGTCGAGGGGCTGAAGTCAGGGCCAGATTGGGAAGAGGTGGCTGTCACAGCGTCTGATTAATGACCCGTCGGTGGCATGTCCAGCCACATTAGGCCTCCATGTATCTACCAGCGTCCACACGGGGCGAGGGGCTTTGTTCTGGGAGGAAATGGTGTCAGCGGCCCGCAGCCGTTTGCCCATAAAAAGATAAAGATTTACTGTCATCAGAGGGCAGATTAAAGCCCACAATGGAAACATTGATTTTTTTTTTTTTCAAACCAAAAAATTCACATTTTGGGAAAAGCCATTCCAGAAGTGGAGCGAGATATGATCAGCTTATTTGGAAAGGATAATACGGACTCTTCTCCCAGAATGAACTTTGAAAGAAGTAAATTGTAAATATTGATTTCTGAAATGAAGTGTCAATCTTGGTTGGGCTGAGATTATTCCCATCATCGGGCTCAACCCCCAGCAACCATGAATTCAAAACTGCTGACAAAGTGGAGCGTATATATAGGATTTCTGTTAGCAGCAGTCGGCGGCGCTTTACCGCTTGGCCGGCCCCCGCCGAGCCCCCGCCGGTAATGGCTGTTCAATTTTATCAGATAACGGAGGAGATCTCATCAGAGGCGAAAAATGAAATGAACTGTGACTCCGAATCAGGATCCCTGCTCTTATCCCGGCAAAAATCTGGGGCGCGGGGCCCAGGGCTTTCCATTATTTCAGGTCACTTCATTACGGCCCTGAAACCAGGACCCAATTGCTGCAAACAAAGCGGGCCCTTCCTGTCTCACCCAGGGGTCGGATGTGAGGGGCAGTTTGATAGGCTCTTGACGTGTCCGGGGTTATCCCATTACCACCTAAGAGGGTTCCTGAAAGGCAGCAAATCTCACCCACTTGTTTGTTATCCTTTTTTCACCCTTTTGTATCATGAAAGGTTTTATTGCTCACCTGATTTCTCACGCCAGAGAATAATTCATCTTTTCCGGTGACGCCTCAGAGTGGATTTTGTTGCGGTTGTCGTTTATTGTCGTGCGGATGATGAAGCCGAGGTGAAGCCGGGGTCGCAGTAACACGCCGTCACATGCACGCGTTCTTATCGTCTGTTTGTTCAACTCTTACTGTGTAGAAGTATGGAGTAACACCTGCAAAAGCAACCTACACACTGCAAAAAGAGGTGTCTAAAAACAAGATAAAAACATTCAATATGAGGGAGAAGGTCCTCAGAGGAAGGGAAATATCTGTCCATGCAGCAAGAGAATTACACTGGACGAGATGTATTGAATTCAGATTATTAAATCTAGAAATAAGCATGTCTACAGTAGGGCTGTAAGAAAATATCAGATCTACAATATATCATGATATTTCATTTCACAATACTGTATTGATATTTTCAGGTATTTATTCAAATGCAGATGTTGTGGAGGTTCATTTTTGTTTTTCTTTTTTGCTTATATTTTATTAATTATTATTTATTATTATTACTAAAATACTGTTCTGATGTTGGTTCTGAACTAATAGAATATGAGCATTTGAACAGGATCTTAAACTGTAATGTCTGTAAAGCAGAATTTCAGTTTGAACACAGGAACATTTTGTGATATAACATTAGATCCTGTTGTGATCAAATAAAAAAGGGTTTAGTATTTGTGCAGATTTCTGCTGTAATTCAATTCTTCCAGGAATAATCTTAAAAAAAAAAAAAAAGAAACAAAACCAATAAGAAAAATTGCCTTTTTAACAGTATCGTGATATATATTGTGATATATTGTATCGTGATCCTAGTATTGTGATTTGTATCGTATTGCCAGATTCTTGCCGATACACAGCCCTAGGAGTAACACCTACAAAAGCAACCTACACACTGCAAAAAGAAGTGTCTAAAAACAAGATAAAAACATTCAATATGAGGGAGAAGGTCCTCAGAGGAAGGGAAATATCTGTCCATGCAGCAAGAGAATTACACTGGACAAGATGTGTTGAATTCAGATCATTAAATCTAGAAATAAGCATGTCTACAGTAGGGCTGTAAAAAAATATCAGATCTACAATATATTGTGATATTTCATTTCACAATACTGTATCGATACTCAAAAAGTACTGTACCGATATTTTTAGGTATTTATTCAAATGCAGATGTTGTGGAGGTTCATTTTTGTTTTTCTTTTTTGCTTATATTTTATTAATTATTATTTATTATTATTACTAAAATACTGTTCTGATGTTGGTTCTGAACTAATAGAGTATGAACATTTGAACAGGATCTTAAACTGTAATGTCTGTAAAGCAGAATTTCAGTTTGAACACAGGAACATTTTGTGATATAACATTAGATCCTGTTGTGATCAAATAAAAAAGGGTTTAGTATTTGTGCAGATTTCTGCTGTAATTCAATTCTTCCAGGGATAATCTTTAAAAAAAAAAAGAAACAAAACCAATAAGAAAAATTGCCTTTTTAACAGTATCGTGATATATATTGTGATATATTGTATCGTGATCCTAGTATTGTAATTTGTATTGTATTGCCAGATTCTTGCCGATACACAGCCCTAGGAGTAACACCTACAAAAGCAACCTACACACTGCAAAAAGAAGTGTCTAAAAACAAGATAAAAACATTCAATATGAGGGAAAAGGTCCTCAAAACAAGGAACATATCTGTCCATGCAGCAAGAGAATTACACTGGACGAGATGTGTTGAATTCAGATTATTAAATCTAGAAATAAGCATGTCTACAGGTGGATGAACACTAAAAATAAGAAATTAACTCTTAAGACAAGATAAATGATCTAACACTTCTAAATCTGCAACCACTACGCACACTTCAAGTCAGAGCAACAGATAATAAACACTACAGGAGATCTGGAACAGACCGATAAACTGTTCGTACTCTCACATTCACTCAAATTAAATGATTTAGTGGAAATTAAAACAGCACAAATATTATACACTGCAAGAAATAAATTATTTTGAAGTAAGTTATTCACAGATAGAGGGGGGTTATGACTATAGACAGAATCTAAATATGAATCATTTCAGTAGAACAAATCTGAAACATATACTTTTCATGTTCAGTGGTTTAGTGGAATATAATTGAACTAAATATCAAACTGAAAACGTCACAAAATGTAAAAAAGATAGAAAGTATAAAAACCTTATTTTTCAGATATAGTGACAGTGAATGTGAGTCCAACAGTAATGGTTGTTGATAGTGTGGAATCATTAGTTCTTTTTTGTAATTTAGTGACTGACCTGTTCTTTTTTTTTGGACTGTATCCATCGGCTGATTGGCCAGGTCATGTGGAATTGGAGGCGGGACAATACAAGCTCGACTTTAAGTGTTGTTGAAGAGTCACACTAGTCGCTTTTCCATCGGACATCTGCACAAAACTTGACCGATATTTACAAAAATATAGAAAAAACAGATAATAATGTAAGTGAAAGTAATGTCGGCTTTTCCTTTAAATCAAAAATGCGATGATTTGTTTATTTATTATCGCGAGATGACATGAGAAGTCATTCCATAAACATGGAGATGAATGTAAATATGGTGTTGATTTACAGATATATTCATTATTATTCTATATTCCCCCTCTATCTCCTACTAAATTCTAAAATGATTGGGTTTCCTGGTGTGTCCACACATACCAACACGTTCTTGTTTTTGTTTTTTTTAACTCTTCTTCACTTGTTGTAACATCCGTCTACATCATTTTTTTTAATTCATGTGATGCTAGTTGTGTAATAAGGTCTTTCCATTGCAGTTTTGCGTGATATACCAATTTCACTACGACTGAAAAGCCACCTCTTGCAAGAACATAAATATTTAATTAAACAATGAGAATTTGAGCAAAATTGTCGTTTTTCCATTAGTTAAATTTTTATGCACAAGTTATATTTACGCTATTTGAGAGAAAATAGAAAAGAGACTAATGAAACTGTAGAACATTTGTGTGATATTTACCTCCGCCAAGGAGGTTATGTTTTTGCCAGGGTTTGTTTGTTTGTTTGTCTGTTTGTCTGTCCGGTAGTGTGCAACATAACTCAAAAAGTTATGGACAGATTTGGATGAAATTTTCAGGGTTTGTTGGAAATGGGATAAGGAAGAAATGATTAAATTTTGGTGGTGATCGGGGGTGGGGGGGCCCACAGGGGGGGCCACTGATCAGCCTTGGCGGAGGTCTGCGCTCTCCGAGTGCTTCTAGTTGTTTTCTGTTTTGGTTTATTTATTTCCATATATTGGAGTGTCCTTTTGGATCTGGAATTTCTTTTGCCTACTTATGTTCAATGTGAAATCTATCTATCTATCTATCTATCTATCTATCTATTTTTCTATCTATCTATCTATCTATCTATCTATCTATCTATCTATCTATCTATCTATCTATCTATCTATCTATCTATCTATCTATCTATCTATCTATCTATCTATCTATCGTTCTATCGTTCTATCGTTCTATCGTTCTATCTATCGTTCTATCTATCTATCTATCTATCTATCTATCTATCTATCTATCTATCTATCTATCTATCTATCTATCTATCTATCGTTCTATCGTTCTATCGTTCTATCGTTCTATCTATCTATCTATCTATCTATCTATCTATCTATCTATCTATCTATCTATCTATCTATCGTTCTATCGTTCTATCGTTCTATCTATCGTTCTATCGTTCTATTGTTCTATCTATCGTTCTATCTATCGTTCTATCGTTCTATCAATTGTTCTATCTATCGTTCTATCGTTCTATCTATCGTTCTATCTATCGTTCTATCTATCGTTCTATCATTCTATCTATCGTTCTATCTATTGTTCTATCGTTCTATCAATTGTTCTATCTATCGTTCTATCTATTGTTCTATCGTTCTATCTATCGTTCTATCTATCGTTCTATCTATCATTCTATCTATCGTTCTATCTATCGTTCTATCATTCTATCGTTCTATCTATCGTTCTATCTATCGTTCTATTGTTCTATCTGTCATTCTATCTATCATTCTGTCTATCGTTCTATCTGTTATGAAATGGACAGAGTTTATTTTGTGTATAATATTTTTGCGTTTTGTGCAGGATTGGTCAGAGTTTATTTAGACGTGTGTAGGTTTTTGTTAAGTTACTGACATGGGACTTTGTGATCAGTAGAAAAAGATGGTGTAAAGAGGCGGGAGTACATGAGTACTCCCACCTCTCCTTTTGATTTTTTTAAAACTTGTTTTTGATTTTAAATGTTGACATTCTAAAAATAAATAAATAAATGAGGTCTTCACATGATGTAAAAGTGCATAATGCCACTTGTTTTCCTGTAAATCATACATTAACTCCAGAGAAAATAAGCCCTGCATGATTTCCTCTCACCTCCTCCTGGACGCTGTGCGTTTGTGTGCATGTGCGTATTTTTCTTTCTTGCAATAATGAATGAAATAAGCTGTTATCGCCAAGGAATTTGTAGCTTTGTGAGTAATTACAGTTTTTGTTCCAGCCTCCATAGGCTCAGTATTGATCTCCAGGAGGAGGGTGGTCGATACACATGGGGGCAGGGGCATTTGATAGCTACATGGGAGAAAAATGACGTTGGTCCAAGCAGGGAGATTTGTAATAGAGCGATAAGATGAGCCAAAGGTAGGAAACAAAGACTGAGGGTTAGCTGCCTTCCCTGACTTCTTTGATAACATTTTTCATTCAGGACATTGTAATACTGAGGCTGAAAGTGGCTCTTCTGGGTTTCACATCCTATTTGTTCCCTTTTCCTGCAAATTAACAATTCACTCATGTGATGGAGCCTTTAAATATCTACGGCCTGCTTTGTTTGTTTTTGCTTTTTTGGCTGCGTAATCAAAGATGTAAAGGTTCTTTTATTTCAGTACTCTGAGGTTCAGAGCCAGTATTGAATCATTTATCAGATCTGAGATGAGATGAACAGATATATCATGAATTGCATTGGAACAACACAAATCTTTGCGATGATGATCAATAAAGGTGTTTGTTTGACATTGCTTTGTCACTGCACTTATTTTCAAGAATGGGAAATGTACTGATTTTGAGGATATTAACCTTTTTTTTTTTTGTTATATGTGCTGATAGAAAAAATATCTTGGCAGTGCAAGAATGTCCACCTTGTTTTTAGAACATACATCTTCCCTTTTGTATAGAATTTGCAGCTTATTTTGAGTACAAATGATGTAGAAATGAGCTCTAATAATGTGCAACACCAGCAACCAATGCTTTACCACATATGAAACCAATGTTTTCTCCTTATTTTAAGCAATAATCATTCTTAACTCAAGAGCAATGTATTTGTTCTACACTCAAAGACAGACACTGCAAAAAATGTCCTGCTAGAAATGAGCCTAATATTTCTAAATCTGGTCAGATTGTTTTATATTGAGCAAAGAAATCTAAATCTAATTTATTGGCTAGAAATCTTAAAACAAGCCAAAAAGTCTATGAACTAAAAAAACATAATGTGCCTTTAAACTAGACATAAATGCTAGAATTTTATCAAACAGTGTTTAGTACAAGAAATAAAATCACACTGTTTTAAAAGTGTGTCTTTGAATGTAGAACAAATACATTGTTCTTGAAGTAAGAATGAGTATTGCTTAAAATAAGGAGAAAACATTGGTTTCATATGTAGTAAAGCGTTGATTGGTGGTTTTGCACATTATTAGAGCGCATTTCTAGATCATTTGGACTCAAAATAAGCTGCAATTTCTATAGAAAAGGGAAGATATATGTTCTAAAAACAAGGTGGACATTCTTGCACTGCTAAGATATTTTTTTCTATCAGCACTTAAAACTAGAAAAAAACAGATTAATATCCTGAAAATAAGTACATTTCGCTTTCTTGACAATCACTTTTTGCAGTGTAAACATTGACCAGAACAGAAACATCATATTTGTATTAGTTTGACTGAAAGAGGAATATCTGACGTAGATAAAGTGACTTGAATTTAGAATATTTATCTTGAAAGATATATATATATATATTTTTTTAGATTTATTTACTTACTGAGACTTAATCTTGTTCAGATTATTTGACATTTGGACTGGTTTTATGCAGTTTTACTTGTAAATACATATATATGGAGTTATTACATCTCCATAAGACCATATAAAGACCGAGAACTACTTCTGTGATGGTATTTTTCTATATATTTTACTTTTCTTTGGGGATTTACCACTATTTATTCAAATATTATTCTCTGTATTTTACTTTTTTTGGTGTAAATCATGTATTTTTCTGTATTTAATTAACTGTTCATGTAGATGTCCATTATCAGATGACCATGGAAAGATGAAGAACTGTATTTTACACCAATTATTGACATGCATTGGTAGGATTATTGGATCAACAGGTATTAAACGATTTAGATCAGTAGATGGTTTTGGTTTTTGAGGGATAACAGAATAAATACAGGGTTCTGGATGTTACGAAAGGATGAAATCTCTGCATTTTTTTAGCAATTTTGCTCATTTTGTTCTCTCTTTTGGAGGATTTGTTCACTTTTATACCATATTTTAAATTTTTCTGCTTCATTTTTTTCCTTATTTTTCAAGTATTTGGCTCATTTTATTCTCATTTTACAAGTTTTTGTACATTTTATCCCATGAATGATTGAGGTAGAGTTGAATTTTACAACAAATATTTACACGGATTGATATGATTAGTGGATCAACAGGTATTAAACAGTTATATCAGCCTTTGATATAAACACTTTTGAACTTACTCTGAGCTTTAATGAACATCTACATGATCAGTGAATTAAATATAGAAAAATACATGATTTACACGGAAAAGAATTTTAATACAGAGGATAATATTAGAATAAATGTTGATGTAAAATGAAAGTAATGATAATTGACTTGAAATGCATTAAAACTGAAGCCTAACATAATGTAAGAGACAGTATCATCAACGTAAAAGCGTAGTGTTAGTAATTAATTCCATATTTTGCTGAAGAAATCGCTTTTTCTTGAGTTTTGATACAATTACCTTTGAATTTACTTTGAATGTCCAAATGGGTCATATCTGATGACCATGAAAAGATGAAGAACTGTATTTTACACTAATTATTGACGTGGATTGATAGGACTAGTGGATCAACAGGTATTAAACGTTAAACAGATGATGATTTTGGTAGATGGTGGATGGTTGGGTCTTTATGGGTTAAGATCAGATTGGTGTGAATGTGGAACCAGAGCTGAAATGACTTTATCCTTGTTCAGATCATTAGATGGTTCTGGGTCTTTACGGTTTAAATCATAATAAATCTATGATCTGATGCTGTTTTTAGTCGGTTTCGTGCGGCCTCTGTTTTTTGCGCTCCTTTCTGATGGACCTGTTGTAGTTGTTCACTTGTTACCTGGTATTAGTCGTATTAAGGCCAGTGTAACGAACCCTGTGTGGAGGCGTCGTCGTTGTCCAAACGGTCGGACCAGAGGCAGCCGCGTCCTCAGAGATCCGTCCGTTTGAGAGACACATGCCACGGCGTTTCCCTCCAGAGCTCGTCCATCACCTCCTAAAATTGGCTTAGTTTGAGAATCCTCCGACTTCCATCTCCCAGGATCCTCCACTGTGACCACACAGAGGACGTTTACAACCAAAAGAAAATGGCCTTTTATTCCCTCTCTTATCTCGTCCTCTCAGAGTAACACAAAGTTGACATTAATAGAAAATAAAAAGGGGGAGAAGAGAAAGGGGAGGAAAAAAAAAAAAGTCTTGAAACAAAGTTGAAGCCTTCGGTTACGTTTCAGAGCACAGGGCAATTTAACAGCCTGAAATGTGGAATTAGAGAGGATTTGATGCGTTTCAAATTGAATGGAGGGGGACACCATCGGTGGCGTTGCACCTTCAGGCATTATTTAAGTAATGTCTTGTGGCACGTTTGAGGCATTGGAAGCAAGGGCATAGAAATGAGGGATTTATGCAGACGCCGATGCAGTTTTATCTCCCGTCCTCAGTGTGAGTGCACGCTCCGCCGAGTAAAAAAACAAGCAGACATACAAGCAGATTCAGATCATACAGAGTCTGTGCCGGAGCTATCTGGATATTCACTTTAAACAACATCTAAATCAAGCTGTTCTCGACGGACCTCATCCACTCCTTATCGAAACACAGGCAGTGCCAGATAAGTTGATTTGCTTAAGGAACGGAGGAGATATTAACAGGCCTTGACTACGGCAGCGGCCCCTTCTGTTGTTCCTATTAAACCCATCCACCACTTCATTACAGCTCCGCTCTCTGGAGAGCCTCGGCGTACAGTCGCTCTTTATCTCCTCTTTTCTGCCGCCGTCGTCTTCCTTCCCTCCTTCCCTCCCTCTCTACCTCATGATACGAGCGTCCGAGCCAGCGAGCGAGCGCCGGGAGCATCATCAACATGCGCGCTGTGCCGGTGTCATGCAGATAGCCTCCGTGTCGGTAATGGAGGGAACAGCGATCGATATGAGCAGGAGATGGCTGTGGCGCCGTTTGGCTAGTGCTAATCCTGATGAGTAATGTTGCTGTCATAATAGCGGGGATAATTTAATGCTGACACTTAACTCTGTGATGAATGGCCTGTCGCTGCTACGGGCCCCAGTCAAACAGACCGCAAGTTTTCAGATATTAATTTAACTCCCGACATGCGGCGGAGCGGGCGTCGGCAAAGTCGGAAACCGTCCGTAAAAAGCCAACGCTCACTTGTTGATTTTATTCAGTAGAATGGGAACATGATGTGCTGCTTCTGTGGTAGTTCTAGAATGAATCTATACTGGGGTGCCATTAAGGGGGGGGGGGGGGGGGGGGGACATGACAAATTCATAGGGCCCAGCATTTGTGGGGGGGGCCCATAGAGCAGTGGAGGGGGTCCAGTGGATTCAGGCTAGAAGTTGTGAAAATTTCGCGTAAGGTCCGCTGTAGAATAGAGGAATAGAAGCTGGGAGTTGGACATTGAAGCATGTAAAGTTTCACTTTCGATTTATAGCAGCGAAAGTTACGTTGGTTATGGATCCCACCCCCACGTATATAAAATGTCTGAATTCTTTCATTTATCTACTCATTAAATAATTCAGTCTGTTTTAGTGTTTTGTATCAGTGTATTTTTAATGATGGTAAAATCAAAGTGTACGAAAATGTCCAACGTCGCCTAAATCCACATGATTAACTACAGCTTTAATGCCAGTTTAAATTCTGAAAAAACAGTTAAATGTTTCAGAAAAGGCAGCTTTTACATTTTTTACATTCACACTAAAATTCTGATTATTACCTGATTTTTGGATTTATCCAGTTACTATTGATCCTACATCTGTGTTTCATTAATTGGAGAATGGGATCCCTCAGGGCACCGTCTTAGGCCCAATGTACATTCATGTATCAGATGCAGGTCTACAGATGTACACTGACGACACTGACCCTGTTTACATCCATACTAATACTCTGATCAGTATCTGATCAGTGGGGTTATCAGATTATTATTGATCATGTAAACAGTATAATTTAATATGATGGATTTGATTATTGTTAATGAACTGTTGATTTTAATAACTGTTTGTAATAATTTTGTATTAAAATTGATTTATTGCTTGATTGTTTGATTATAACAACTCAGATTAACACACCTGGGTTTGTTCCCAGTCCTCCCATATCTTCATGCATGTACATATACAGGTTAATCTGATTTATTTAGTTCTTATTTATCTGCACATGTTAAAAAAAACAAAACAGGAAGTCTGACTCTACCGTCACTACATACAAACTCCAAAAGAATTCCAATAATGGATTAAAACATGTAAACCAGGGTTTTTCGATTATTTCTGAACTGCATGTAAACGCACCACATTTGATTTTCATAATTAATTATTGGATTTCTATGGTCATGTGAACGACTCCGTGTCAGTTTTTCTTCTTCTCTGTTTTTTTCACTGTATCACATCAGAAAATGAAAAACACATGGAAAAGTTTGTGATTGACACCTTTTATTGACAGTTAGTGCAGTCTGATGACTTTCCCTTTAGGGAAAAGTCGTAAAAACTACGTCAAACATGCAGAAAAAAAAAAAAAAACACTGAATGAGTTTTTTTAGTTTCTGTTTTCATATCAAATGTCTTAATGTTTTGGGGATAAATTACTTTGACCCATTTACTGACCATTTATTGAATTTTAACTTTCTACACGTTACATATGTTTTCATGTGGGTCTGCCTTGACCATAAGCCCCCAACCCCCCAACCCCCCTGGACCACCTATGAATTCTGAAAATAACATAGAATAAAAGTAAATATAATGGTAATTGACTGACGATATAACTAATAGTGACTTTAATATGTGTTTACATCCATTTTCATATGTCTGATACATACGGGTGTAAGAAAATATTGGTTCTGCAATATATCGTGATATTTCACTTCATGAAACTGTATCGATATTAAAAAGTACTGTATCGATATTTTAAGGTATTTATTCAAATGCAGACATGGCAGAGGTTCATTTTTTGTTTTTCTTGTTTCTTCATATTTTTTAGGAATTTTGTGAACTCTTTTATTTCTATATTCACATGGTTATTTTTTTGCTGTTGCTTCTGTACTAAAAAAGTAGTGTTGTGATATTGCAGGTCACGCATGTAGTTTTTTGAAATTGATAACTGTTTTGTTAAATAATGGTCGTTTCAAGCAAAAAGTAGTTTTTACTGTCGGAAAGAGGCACATGTTAGTTCTTTTGTTGGGACTGAACCAAAAAAAAATGTAATGGTGTTGGATGATTCAGGGACTGTCCACTAATTAAATTCATTAAATTAATGTTAAAACTGTATTTATCCAAATCCTGCGTTTTAAGTTTTTATAGAGGAAAGTTTTGTGATATAGCATTAGATCCTATTCTGATAAAATACAAATTTGTTTAGTATTTGTGCATATTTCTGGTGTAATTACATTTTCCAAGAAATAATCATTTTAAAAAAAGAGACAAAACAACCAAAAAATATTGCCTTGTTAAGAGTATCGTGATATATCGCAGAATATTGTATCGTGATCATAGTATTGCGATTTGTGTTGTATCACCAGATTCTTGCCGATACACACCCCTACTGATACATAACATCATTTAAAAGAAGAGAAAAAATAGAATTAATACATTAAAAATGGGCGAGTATGGTCTCACTTTGTAAGTTACGTCCTGAGGTGATGAGACGTCAGGCCTTGATTCAAAAAAATTGAGGAATGAATTCCATGTCTTGTGGAAGAAATGAGTTTTCCATTTAACCCTTTAACCCCTGATGTGTCTGTGGTGACACGTTCTGAATGTATGATTTATTTTAAATATTCATATAAATTCAACTGTTTACTTATTAGTTAAATTTCCAATCATGCTGATAGAATAGACCTTGTTCTTTCCATAGACATCTGAGCATGCTCAGTTCACCCCCCACCCCCTGTGGAATGGGGGGCTCAAACACAGAGCAGTGAGTGAGAACGACTCACTATAAAAATAGATGTTTTGGGCTTTTTTTTTTTTTTTTTTACACCGTTTTCCTTGTGTTTTTTTTTTTTTTTTTGTGTGTGTGTGTGTTTTTCTTATTGTTTCCAGTGTTGTGGTGATTTTCCTTTATTTTTTTACTATGTTATTACTGAGTTTTGGCCGTGGAACTGCTGTATGGAATTAAACAGGTGTCAAAAAGCAGCTGAACTGATTTAGAAAAAAAGAGCCAAAACTAAAACTACTGGGCCCAAATTCAAATACTAGTTGCTTGTCTTCTTCTTTTCAACTTCATTTTAGTCAATTTTTTATTCATTTTTGTTCTTTCAGTTGCTTATTTTGTTTATTTTCCTACATTTTGTTTTTCATTTTATTATTTTTTCCTCAGTTTTGTTCAGTTTTTGTCTTATTTTGTTCATGGTACATATTATTTTGTTGGTTTATTGTTCATTTTTGTTCCTTTTGTTGCTTATTTTATTCTATTTTTGACTGTGTAACTGCTTTATGAAGTTCAGCCTGGTATCTAAAAGTGGCTGGAGTGATTTAGGAAAAAAAAAAAAAAAAGAAAGAGCCCAAAACTAAAACTACTGGGACCAAATTCAAATACTTGTTGCTTATCTTATTCTTTTTTTAAACTTCATTTTAGTCACTTTTTTTTTCAACTTTGTTCAGTTTGTGGCTTATTTTGTTTATGGTACTTACTATTTTGTTGGTTTATTGTTCATTTTGGTTGATTTTGTTGCTTATTTTATTTATTTTTTTTGACCGTGTAACTGCTTTATGGAGTTTAACCAGGTGTCTAAAAGCAGCTGGACTGATTTAGAAAAAAAAAAAAAAAAAAAGAGCCCTAAAGTAAAACTACTGGGACCAAATTCAAATCCTTGTTGTTGTTTAATGTGTTCCAGTTCACAGGAAATCTCTTATTAATGTACATTCTGGTGCCTTATTTAGTCCAAACCTGTCAAACTTCAGTTCTTGTCTTTGTCTTTTTCTGTTCTTCCATCTGTTTTTGACCTAAAACACACAGGGGTTAAAGGGTTAATTGTGTTTGTGAGTCTTTCAGTAGCTCTGCAGGATGACAGGGTTAGATGAGTGTGGATGAGTGCTGTGGTATTTTATTGGTTTATTATTGTATGACTGGGATGCGTTTTGAGTGGGTGTGATTCCGCCGCCGCTGTCGGAGGATGACATCCCGTCTCCGCCGCTGCTTTTCCAGTGTCTTCACGTTGAGATGTTGTGATACTGAACTGTTGCGGGGCCACACTGGGACCCTGTGTACAGAAACTTAAATTGATTTGATTCCTAACTCCCTTATCTATAAATGTTTAGGAACAGAGTAGTTTTTATGATTTATTACTTCAAAGCCATAAAGTCTCTTGTTGACACATGAGCGTTGAAGTCAGTCAGTCCTTATCCCGTTCATCCGATCTGGAGGCCACGGAGGCTCGGCCGCTGATGTGACTCCAAACGTTCAGATTTTGTTGACAGAGGTTGTGGAGGAAAATAATGGAAAAGATAAAAACTCCAATTATGATTTTTTTTTTTTTTTTTTTTTCGGGGGAAGCATTGCCTCGGTATGACAGATTGTATGATAAATGACACATTTGGAAGTGGGTTGTTTAAAATGCAGCGAATAGGTTAACTTGACCTTTTTTTGAAGTCTCTCTGAGCTCCGACTGTTTTTTGATGCAGGAAATGATACGAAGTTAAAGGTGCGGCTGCAGGTATTTTCTTTATCTTAATATTCTAAATGTTACGCTATCGTTCATCCTGATCTGGGTCCGGTCTACGTTGGGTTTGTGTACACGGTTCCTGCTGAGACCTAAAGACCTAAAGCATGGACCACAAACTCATGTTAGTTCAGGTTCCACGTTCAAATGGGCTGGAACATTAACCCTTTCATGCATACTGGTCACTGTAGTGGACAGCTATTCTACTGCTGTTTTCTTGTATATTCATGGATTTTGTTGTTCTTTTGTTGTTTTTTTGTTGTTTTTTAACACATATGTTTATCAAAGTTTTAAGACACTACATATCTTTTCAGACATGAATTGGTAACATTATGTAGATCTCTCCTGAGCATAAACCCCCAGAATCACAAGCGTTACCCATAGTTTTCACACAATTTATCAGTAAATACATGTTTCTGTGCATCAAAAATTAAATGCATGGTGTCCAGTTGAGTGGACATTTTTGCAACTTCATGAAAAATAGGTTCATAAGAATTTTCTTTTTTTTCATTATTATTTTTTTATGTATTTTTTTTTTTTTTAATTTTTAAAAAATTATTTTTATTTCATTATTATTTTTGAAATTTATTTTTCAGAAGGAAGTCTTCAGTCACATTGTTTTTTTCATGCCTAAAGAGGAATAAAAAACACTTAGGAAAAAATTTTGATTAAGGTTCTCATAATTCGTGCATGAAAGGGTTAAAACAATGACATGATAACTGACTAATAATGTCAACACCAAACAGTTTTGTCTGTCACAGGTGTCAAACATGCGGCCCGGGGGCAAAATCCGGCCCGCCAAAGAATCCAATCCGGCCCGCGGGATGAATTTGTGAAATGCAAAAATTACACTGAAGATATTAACAATCAGTGGTGTCAAAATCATTTTAATTCAGGTGCCACATACAGACACATACAGTCCGATTACATTTCAAGTGGGTCAGAACCAGTAAAATATTATCATAATAACCTATAAATAATGACAACCCCAAATTTTCTCTTGTTTTTTTTTGGTGAAAAAAGGAAAAATTACATGAAAATGTTTACATTACCAAACTATACTTTTACAAAAAATGTGAATAACCTGAACAAACATGAATAAATGGAAATATCTTAAGAAAAGTAAATGCAATTTTACCAATCTTCTGCCTGTTACTAAATGTTTTGTGCGATTGCAATGCACATGTGTAAATGATAACCTGACAAAAACGAGGCAGAATATTGTTAAAATTGCACTTGTTTTTCTTAAGACAATTCAAGTTGTTCATGTTATTCAGATTTTTAAGGAAACTTTGTAGATGTAAACATTATCATAATATAATTTTACTTTTTTCACTGGTATTATTTTACTGGTTTGGCCCACTGGAGATCAAATTGGGCTGAATGTGGAACTGAACTAAAATGAGTTCGACACCCCTGGTCTATGTTATAAAGTGAAAAAAGTGAATTACATGAGGAAAATGTTTATATTGGCAAACTATTCTTTAGCCTTTCATACATGAATTATGAAGGAAAGTATCTCGATTTTTTTTTAGACTGATTTTTATTTCTCAAAATTAGGCTAAAATTGAAATGCATTTTGAATTTTTTTTAAAATATGGGTTTATTAAGTAACCTCCTGAGAGCCAGAAAAGCCAAGTTTAGGCTTTTTTTTTTCTAACGAATTTTATTGATCATCAAGGTCAACATCATTGACCACATACAATCATGAACACCCCATGACAAAACAGCTCATTTAACAATGTTAGTTACTGTACCAGGTAATTTCCAAGTAGGAAAGGGAAAAAAAATGAGTCGCACAAGTCAAAGTTAAAGAGGGGAAGAAAAAACACAAAACTAAACAGAAAAAAAGTGCTGTTTCAACAGATATTGCGCTACAGAAGTCCACCTACGCATTAAAATATCCTTTTTCAGTTGCAATTGTGCCATCATTTCTTCCATTATGTACATTTGTCTCAGTCTTTCAGTCCATTGTTGTACTGAGGGGGGTTGAGTCTTCTTCCAGGAAACAAGTTTAGGCTTTTTTTAATGAAATAAATGCCTATATTGGAAGCATCATGATACAACATTTTTTTTTCAGATGCATTATTTAAAAAATTATGGAATGTCCTTTAAGATGGACAGTTTTTTTGTTTGTTCTTTTGTCTAAAACTATGAAACTCTTGTCCAAACATGGACAGTAAACCCATGTCTGGGTCTGAGGAGGTTCAGTTTAGCAGACCCCAGATCAGTTCACATTCTCCAGCTCAGATGGTCCTTTAGTTCATTGTATGTCTGATGGTCTATACAGACTGAACCCAGGTGGTTTGGACTGTATCACCTTTGGAACCCTTTGGAATGTGAGTTCAACTATGTGTCCACAAATATGGACGGCATGCATGAAAGGGTTAAAAAAAAAATGTAAATAACCTGAACAAACTGACATATCTTAAGAATAATAAGTATAATTTTACCAATTTTCTGCCTCACTTTATCATTTCCACATGTTCATTATAACGTACAGATCACAGTGGATCTACACATACACTGAACATTTAATAACAGGCGTGTGGAACTGAAAAATATAGTATTTAAAGGTAAAACAACTCGTCCAGACTCAATGACACCTTTGATTATTAGCGTCCAGCTGGATCGGACCCTTTTTAGGTCTGTTTTTAGTCCACGGGCCGTATGTTTAACAGCCCTGAGCTGGAATGGACAAACATACGCTGCTGTTTGACCTTGAATGGTTTATTTTTATTATTATTATTTATCTGTCATTGTTATCCAACATAATAAGAACATTATGTACTAATTTTGTGTTTGTGTTCTCTGTTTAGTTAACCTTTTCTAATGTGATTTATCACCATTTTTTTTAGAATATTGTCCTCAGTATTTTGTGTTTTTCACTGTAAATCATGTAGCTATTTTTCCTATATTAAATTTGCTGATCATGTAGGTGTTCATTAAAACTCAGAGTAAATGCAAAGGTTATTATTTTACAGTAAAGAAAACTGGAGAAAAAGTGACTTTTTAAGCAAAGATATTAACTGAACATAAAAACATCTCAATTCACTGTCATCGATCTAACTCCATGTTATTATTATTTTGTAAATCTTCTTACCCGCTTTTGTTCATTTTGTCAATGTCATGTATCATTTTACTTGTTTTTGTTCATTTTTTCCCTTTTTTAAATTTTTTTCTTCAAATTACTTCAGTTTGTGGCTTATTTTGTTCCTGTCGCTTATTATTTTATTGGTTTATTATTCATTTTTTAAAATTTTATTCATTACTTTGGTTGTTTTTATTCACTTTATTGCTTATTTTGTTCTTTTTTTTTTAACTTTATTTTGGTAAACATTTTGCTCATTTTTTTCCACATTATTTATTATTTTGTGCGTTGTTTTTTTTTAATTGATTTTATCCACAGTTGTAGAAGATGACAGTGTTTCCATGGTAACTACAGAGCCTCTGAATGTCCAAATGGGTCATATCTGATTTATCCTTCTATTTACTTTATTTTAGTTCATTCTAAATGTTACGCTGTCGTTCATCCTGATCTGGGTCTGCTTTAGGTTGGATTTGTGTACACTGTTCCTGCTCAGACCTAAAGTGTATCTGAGCTGGAATGGACGGACGAACGGCTCCGTTTGACCTTGAGTGGCTTATTTGCTCCAGTGAAACGGCCTAAATATTTACCTGTCATTGTTGATGATACTCCAGGCTTCGACGGCCTTAATGGTTTTGATGGAGCAGCGGGCTTTGCAGCTCCGCCGTGATGGAATTGCAAAATTAAGAGCAGTGAATTGGGCTATATCTTTAGGACAGCGCAGGCTTAATTCTGTGTCTTATAATACAACTGCCTTAATCTGTAAAAGACCACAGCAGATAGGAGAGGAGCGAGGAATGGCAATGGAAAACAACCAGTCGACTGTTGGAGTTTAACCTTGACGAGGCTTCGCTGGTGGAAGTGGAGGCTGAAGGCGGTCGAGCATCACCGTCCACGTAAATAATAATAATAAAAAAAAAATGCAGACGGTATGGAGTACAAAGTGTGTACGATTTAACCCATAAACACCCAGCACTACTTTTAGGGGAGTTCCCAAATGAATGTTTTGCTATTTTAAATTTTTCTCACCTGATTTATCAACATTTATTCCAATATCATGCTCTGTATTTTGTATTTTTAATTATAACTTTTTAAAAACAGATCAGAAAAGCTGGTTTTAGACGTCACTCATACAACAAACAAACACAAAACAGAAACACACAGTTCCTGAAAACCTAGTGAGATAAAAGAACACTGAAACAGAAATAAATCATGTGTTTCCTATATCCTCCTGACACCCAGTATGTAAACATTTTCGCCATTTTACATTAAATAATTGCCTTAATTGGAAACAGCATGATGCAACAGTTTTTTCAGATACATTTTTTAGTTTTATTTTATTTTTAAATATAATGTCCTTTTCAGTGGATATTATGTAATTTTTTTTTATTTTAAAGTAAAGCTGTGAAACTCTTGTCCACTACAGAGGACAAAAATGCATTGCTGGGTCTGAGGAGGATATTTAATTCACTGATCATGTAGATGTTTATTAAAACTCAGAGTGAATTCAAAGTTTATTAAATCAAAAACCGGTAAAACTAAATAAACAGTGTCTTTTTCAGTCCAATCTGTCATTAACTGAACATAAACCCAGTATGTCCATCCACTGTCATTGATCCAACTTCATGGGTTTGACTGGGGAATCAATGTTGTAGAAGATGACGGTGTTTCCACGGTAACTACGGAGCCTCTGAACGTCCAAATATGGTCATATCTGATGACCATGAAAAGATGAAGAACTGTATTTTACACCAATTACTGACATATATTGATAGGATTAGTGGATCAACAGGAATTAAACAGTTTAGATCAGTAGATGGTTTAGGTTAAAGGAGGACGTTTGGGTCTGTAAGGGTGAAAAGGAAGCTGAAATGTAAATGTTATAATCACCTGTTTTTCTTAGAATTTGCCATTTTCCTTCAGTAGCTGTTCTTCTTTTTCTTCTCTTCTTCACCTAAAAATTTAATGGGAGATTTTTCTTCCTCAGTAAGATGTGAAGAAAGTAGATGATTAGCAAAAAAAAAAAACCCAGATCATTAAAATAAACAAAACAAGCAACAAAATTAATAAAAATAAACAACACAGCCATCAAAATGAACAAAAATTAGCACGACAAGCATAAAAAATAATAAAATTTAACAAAAATGAAGAAAAAGTAGACGGTTAGTTGTGGTAGAAAATTATTATTTACGGTCAGAGCAGGAAACAATTTGAAAAATTTAGAGGAAGAACATTTAAAATCAGTCATGGATAAAAATAAAATGATAATAATATTGATATAAATTCAGTCCAAACCATCTCTGAGTCATTTTAGAAACAAAGATGCCAATTCAACCCAAACTAACCAATGTACTTATATTTATTTCATTATATAAAACTATATCCTGACATTAGTCATTATTGTTTTGGATCTCAGACCCCTGTTAGAAAAGAAACACCTGGATTCAACGTGTCCACATACTTTTGTCCATATGAAGTACGACTTCATGAGGAAAATGATGTGATGTTTGTCAGTTTTTAGATTATTTTCCAAGTGAATAAAGTGTGAGTTTGTTGTAAAACTGTTAAAGTATCAGACTATGAAAGTGCGTAAATATACACACTACACACCTGAACCTGACGCATGTCGACCGTTATCTGTTCAGAGTCTGATGACGGAACCGTTAAAACCTCTTTTAGAAACTTTTCACCTTGTATTAGAACACAGAGGTGAAATATGTGGATGTGAGGGTCGTTTAGTTTCTTTAAAATCTTCATCCTAAACTGTGACTTTCTCCACGCCTCCTGACCTCCACCTTCTGGTCAAACGCTGTCAGACGCCGTGGTCGAAGCCTGGGCTAAGCCCCGCCTCCTCGCCGTGCTCAGCGGGCTCTGAAGTCTGGTTCTTTGAGTCTCATAGCCACGCACCAGAGGGATTGCTGATCTCCATTTCAGATAACGGCCTTCAATCTCTTATCATTTACAGCTGTCCACCAGTAAACAACCCAACGCAACAAAACAAAAAATGATAGAAATAAATGAAAGGAGGGAAGTTAAAGGGATGAAGTCCACCGCCGCCACCGCCGCCCTCCGAGGTTTGACTCCCTGGGCTCCGTCGGCCTCTTTATGACGATAGCATCAAAATCATAACTGTTTACACTGCCGTCAGCTCCTTATCCTCCGCAAGTTTTCAATTCCAGGATTGATTTGTTTCAGGGACGTTTATCTTCTCAACAAAAGCTCCGGCTTTTTTCATTAAACTTTTGATTGCTCCTCAAGCTAAAGCTTCCAGAGACGGAAATGTGGGACTGAACCCCCAACCCCCCCACCGTTACTGCATCATGTTTTTGTTTTTATTATATAATCAAAGCTTTTATTGATTTTTGTTTTTGATGAGAAACACACTGCAAAAAATGAATATGATGTAGATAAACTGACTTGAATGTGGAATATTTTTCTGAAAGGTAATTTTTTCAATTTATTTACTTGTTCAGACTTAATCTTGTTCAGATTATTTTTGTTCCCAGTATTTTCCTCTTGTTCTACCACTGAGATATCACAACTAATTTTAACAATATTTATAATAAAAGCATGAGTATGAAGGACACAGGAACTGTTTACCCTCAACACATTTGGACTGGATTAGACAGTTGGACCTGGAAATATATATATATATATATATATATATATGAGGTCAGTACATCTGTATAAGACCGTATATACCATAGTTAAAAAAATCTTACTATAAAGACTTGAAACAAGTATATTCTGCTTAAAATAAGAATCGTATCATTCTATAATCCTTAGATGATATTGGCTTATTTTAAGAAAACTTGATAAGTGCAATTATCTTTACTGCACTGGCAGATAATTTTACCTGAAATAAGACATTTTAACCCAATAACGAGTTTAATTTTCTTCTTTATTTTCTAATTGTCTTTCGCACAGGCCTCTTTTGCAGTGCACCACATACATATCATTTTAACGGCTAACACTTTGTATTATACACACCCACTACACACCCACGGACATGACACAGAACACCAGTGATAGCATTACATCACAATAATAATACAATAAAGTAAAAAAGAAAGAGAATATAACACATCTTGAATAAAACAAAATAAGATAAGATACAGAATTTTAAAAGGGGGGGGTTATGTGTGATTATACTTTTATTATGGGGCACTAGTCAGTTGAAACTGACTGAAATGTAGGAAGTAGGAGCAGACCTGGTAGAATTAACCCTGACCATCGTTCAGTCTTACAGTGAGATCCTCAAAGGAGGTGGAGTCTGTCACTAACTTTAGTCAGTCTGTAAAACCAGGCCTTATTTGGCTTTTCCAAAGTCTTATCCCTCCTGTTATCCTCAGATATAACTGACACATTTTACCCTCGGGGTCACTCTGACCCCAGGGGTATTTACCCCCAGAAAATGATTTACATACAGTTGCTGACTAAGGTTTGTGTCAGGCACTTTGATTATTATTATTATTATTACTATTATTATTATTATTATTATTATTATTATTATTATTATTATTATTAGTAGTAGTAGTAGTAGTAGTAGTAGTAGTATTGTACTTGAGATGATAATTTCTGAGGGGGGGGGGGCATGTGTATTTGGACTTGGATGTGATCAACTCCAAACCCACATTAACTTCCTCATTTTGGCAGGAGTTCACTGGTCCAGTTAATTCATACATGTCCACTCCAGCAGAAGGATCAAAGATCTGGTGGGGATAGTTGTTTTCTTACCAAGTTTGGTTCTTACCAAGATTAAAAAAAACAAACAAACAAACAAACTTTGATTTAGGAGTGTTAGATAATTGATCTTGTTTTAAGAGTTAATTTCTTACTTTAAGTGTTCATCCATCTGTAGACATGATTATTTCTAGGAATCGTGTCCAGTGTAATTCTCTTGCTGTATGAACAGATATTCCACTTGTTTTGAGGACCTTTTCCCTCAGATTCAGTGTTTTTTTTCCCCTTGTTTTCAGACACCCCTCTTTTGCAGCTGGGCCTCAAACTGACCCCAGAGGAACACCAATGCATCCAATATGTGTTCAGTACATTGAAAAACTGTCATTATGATCATTTTATGCTTTTGCTTTAAAAAAAAAAAAAAAAAAAAAAAAAGCTTGTCTTGTCCATCACCATAACATCAGAATGTTAGTCTGGCTGCCTTTTGGTGCTGAACAAATTTGCTTTGCCAAGGGAAACTTCATAAAGTATATGAGGCTCCCCATGATATTCTGCTATCTTTATTTCGAGTTTCGTTGAACCACATTTCAATGCCGGTCATGTTATGTTTAATCAGTTGTCCCCATCAAATTAGGAAACGTCATGAAAAATGAAGCCAAAAAAAAAAAAAAAGTCAACTTATTTTTTGAAGGATAAACATTGAGTGGGGTTAAATTGACCCCAAGGATAATACGAGGGTTAAGATGATTCTTTGAGCTCAGATAAAACCAGCTAGTGCCGGGGCAGACTTTACTTTAGACCCCCCTGGAGGTAAAAGATCTAACAGTCAGAGCTGGGGGGGCTCTGGTAACGGCATATCTACCCATAATAGTTTAGTTCCTGCATCATGTTATGTCAAACTGGCCACGGCGGTCCTCATCCAGATGCACCACACAGCCCGGCCCATCCACTGTGGACCATCTGGGTAATATAATAAGGTAAAGTAATGCATTTTTAACCCTTCCTAATTGGCCAAGTCATTTCATTATTATAAATATTAGGTATGTGTAATGGGGAACACTAATTCCTTTGACTAGACTAAAGATTCCCGCCTTCAAATAAGCATGCTAATCTAATTAGAAAGCTAGCAGAGCTGAACGACTACATTTTCTCATACTTAGCGTTGGAGGGCCGGGGCTTTGTGGAGCAGATGTGCTGTGAAATTAATTTCCTCTGGTGTAACCGGAGACGCTCCTCTCACCGTCTCTGTTATGAAATTTCCATTTCACAGATGATAACCTATTATCACTTTATTCAAGGGAAACGTGTTAATGGCCAGGAGGAAGACTGAATTATTCATATTTGCTCATTTCTATTCTGCGCCGCGGCCCTGCTCTTTTCATGCACTGAGAGAGGCTAATGTAAACATGACCAGAATCCTTGTAAATTGGCTTGTAGAGGAGGCTGTTAGCATAGCGCCTGGGGACTGATGCCGGACGGGGATAACAGCTGATATCTGTAAAGTACAGCCTGTGTGTGTGTGTGTGTGTGTGTGTGTCCTCCTGCATGTGTTGGGAAAAAAAAAAAAAAAAAAAACAAGAAAAGGAGGAAAAGTGTGTGTGAGAGCGAGGGAGTGAATGGAAAAGTGAGGGTACACATGTGTGAAAATGTGTGTCAACAGTGTAACCAGGACGCTAGTAGCTGGTAATGGAAGCTAACTGGAACAGGAAGCAGTTAGCCACACTGGCCGCTGCGTCACAGCGTCTACGTATGTACCATCTAGACTCAGGTGATGTGGATATCAACTTCTATCTGAGACACACTTCACAGTTTCCATCTTTGCACTCCAAAAAAGGCCTGAACAAAAATAAGAGAATGAAACTGTCAGTGCAGTAAGAAAACTGCACTTATCAAGTTTTATTAAATTAAGAAAATATTATCTAAGGATTATAGAAAGGTAAAAATTCTTCAGAATATACTTGGTTTTTTTTTTGTTTTTTTTTTTACTTATATTTTATTGTTTCATCTTAGAAATTTTACAACACAAACAATTAGAATATAGTGTCAGTTGTCGTCTTGTATATTGTCCATTTTTTTCCATTGATCTTCACAAGTTGAATTTCTTCCACAATGTCTCTCCAATTATTTAGGGTTGGGGGGTTCCTCTTTGCACCATTTTCATATGATGGCTTTTTTTAGACGATGCCAAGAGGATTTTAATCAAATATTTATCCTTACTTGGTTTGTCTTTTCCTGTTAAATGACCCAAATATAACACAGAACATGTCCTTGGTAGTTCGTACCCCAATATTTTTCCAAGTTCTTCACTGATATTATTCCAATATTGGGAAAGTTTTGTACACTGCCAAAAAAACATGCGCATGACCCACATCCTGCTCACCGCACACCCTCCAACAGGGCTGAGGTAATGATAATGAAGCCTTTTGAATCTTTGGTGTTATAAAAAATCTCATGATGAGAATATACTTGTTTTAAATCTTCATAGTAAGATTTTTTTTTTTTTTTTTATCTGTGGTAAATATTTATGGTCTTTTGCAGATGTAATGACTCCATTACATTTATAGGTATTTATAGTATTTATAGGTAAAACTGCATAAAACAAGCAAAAAATTCTTGAGGGTAAACACTTTCTGTGTCCGTCATGATTTAATGATTTATTCCAAACCTGCAATGAAATTTAACATATATGTGAACAAGTAAAACAGAAATAATAACATAAAAGTCAACAATCAAGACAATTTTAGAGAGAAAAACAGCTGAATAGTTTTATTTGCATGCATGAAAAGGGGCAGGAAGAAGAGCAACTTATTTAATCCCACCCCTTCTCCATAAAACAACAATATATAATTATCTCCTTGCTTTCACTTATCAAGTTTTCTTAAAACAAGATTATCTAAGGATTATGGAATGATACAGTTCTCATTTTAAGCAGAATATACGTGTTTCAAGTCTTCATAGTAAGATTTATTACATCTATGATATATATCAGTGATAAAACATGGGTTATAAGGTTAGTATTTTTTTTAATATATATATTTTTTATTTTCAGTTTTATGTAGGCAATGTGACAAGGTTAGTAATTTAAAAATATTTTGAAAATTTGATTTCAATTGTTGAGTCAAGTTTATTAGTGTTGATTTGTCAGTTTTGTTTGTATTTTTTGAGGGGATTTATACTTTTTTCCTGAGGGTTAAAACTAAACAGAATGAGAAATTTATTTAAGTTTTTTTCGACAAAATGAGAAGCTGAGGGAGCAGATTTAAATCGTCATTTTGTTTTACAACTGCCCTTTTAAAGGTTCTAAAATGGATGATATCTCAATCAGAAATCTGTCTTTTTGTGTCATTGAGCAACATATGGTCTGATGTAGGGGTGCGAGAAAATTTTAGTTCTGCAATGTATCGCGATATTTCATTTCATAATACTGTATCGATAATAAAAAGTACTGTATCAATATTTTTAGGTATTTATTCAAATGAAGATATTGTGGAGGTTCATTTTTGTTTTTCTTTTTTGTTTATATTTTATTTATTATTATTTAACACTCTTTATTAATTACTGTTCGTTCCTTTGTTGGAATTGAACTAAAATACTGTTCTGATGTTTGTTCTGAACTAATAGAATATGAACATTTGAACAGGATCTTAAACTGTCATGTCTGTAAAACACAATTTCAGTTTGAACACAGGAACATTTTGTGATGTAAGATTAGATCCTGTTGGGATCAAATAAAATGTGTTTAGTATTTGTGCAGATTTCTGGTGTAATTCAATTCTACAAGGAAATAATCATTTAAAAAAAGAAACAAACAAAAAATTGCCTTTGTAAAATTATCATGATATATCGTGATATATTGTATTGTGATCCTAGTATTGTGATTTATATCGCATCGCCAGATTCTTGCCAATACACAGCCCTAGTCTTCTGCAGATGTACTGATGCCATATATATGTATTTCCAGGTCCAACTGTCTAATCCAGTCCAAATGTGTTGAGGGTAAAAACTTCCTGTGTCCTCCATACTCATCCTGGTTTTATTATAAATTTTGTTGAAATTAGTTGTAATATGTCAGTGATAGAACAAGAGGAAAATACTGGGAACAAGTCCAATAATCTGAACAAGATTAAGTCTAAATAAGTAAATAAATCTAAAAAATGATCTTTCAGATACATATTCAGTTTATGTACGTCAGATCTTCCTTTTTTGCAGTGTTCATCTTCTCATCCCGGTGTCTTCGCTGCACAAATGTTTCCTCCAGCAGCAGCAGCATCACAGGCAGGAAAAAGAATCCGTATTTGTTTCCCGCAGTGGGTGTTGGTTGGCTCTAAGTGCTTCAGTATGGCAGCACAGGAAAGGGCTCATTCACAAATAATGAGGCGTCCCATCCTCGTGACGTCATGTGTTCATTCACTCTAGGACACGTTACACACATACAAAAGAGTAAAAAACACACACTTTTACCGCAGTCGAACTGGGCTGTCAGACTCATTAAGGTTCAGGTTCCACATTCAGTTTAATATGATCTAAAACAGCCAGCAACGGTAAAATAATAACAGAAAAAAAAGAGCATTACATTACGAAAAAAAGGAATCACGTGTACTCCCAATGGCAGTTCTAATTATTTGTTATATAATTTGGATCTGGTGAACCATCTCACTTCTGACAATATGGTCTGTTTACTTTGTTTTTGTTTTTTTCAGGTTTAAACACTTTATTTTAAACATTAATTATTATAATTTCTGCTGCTGTTAAGTTCCATTATTCACCTCATAACTGTTACTGCATTAAACTACTGCTGCTACTGTCAATACACTGACATGTACTTTATATTCTGATGTCATTTATTCTGCTTATTTACTTATTATTCTATTTTTACTCCTTATTTAAAAAAAAAAAAAAGCATGACATTGAACAGGGAGGTCTTTATGTATTTATTTCGAACATGCAAAGAAACAAAATAAAACAAAGCATAGCAAAATAAGACAAAAACAAAATAACATTTAAATGAACAGAATTTATCTTCAAGTACGTGCAAGTCTGAATTTGCAAGAAAAGGAGTTGGAAGAAGTATAAACTTTGAATCTTTTGCTGTTATTGTTTCTCTATGTTGTTAAAATGTAGAAATCTTCAATAAAAAATGTGAATAACATGAACAAGCTGAAACGTCTTAAGAAATTAAGCAAATTTTAACAATATTCTGCCTCATTTTATTTGTATATTACATCACATGTGTGTTACAGCTTATGAATACACAAAACATTTACTAACAGGCAGAATATTGTTAAAATTGCACTTGTTTCTCTTAAGACATTCCAGGTTCTTCATGTTTGTTCAGTTTATTCACATTTTTTGTGAAAGGATAGTTGGTAAGTGTAAATATTTTCATGTAATTTTACCTTTTGAAGAAGAAAACTGAGAAGAAGAAGCTTTATTGTCATCACAAAATCCAATACAGCACAATGAACTGGGTTTTTATGTTCTGTAAAGTGGTCAGAATAAAGTCCACACATGAATTACAGATACAGTCAAGAATGAAAATATAAAGACACACACACAAAAGTGAGTCCAGTATCAACAAGTAGTGCCAGGCACAACAAGCCCCGCCCCTTGCACGTATTTTGCCCATTATAAGTGAATGAGAAGATTTTTAAAAAATTATACAAAATTTGAACTTTGACCTACATTTCCAAAATTTGTTGACATCTATTCTGTACAGTGGCCCAGAGGAGCAACTGCCCAAAAAATTATCCACTATAAGAAAAACACGAGTACAGCCCAAAAAATTATCCACTTTAAGAAAAAAAGAGACCAGCCCAAAAAATTATCCACTATAAGAAAAAAAAAAAACATCATCCACCTTTTCAATTAGGGTCACTGTTTACCCAAAAGGTCTCTTGCTTTAAAATTAAGGCCACCAGAAAAAATAAAAGCATAGGCTGAAAATTTTAAGGCCTTCAGCTAATGTGGCTAATGCTAATGAAGTAACACACTGGAAGTGGAGGTTGGTGCGCTAAAAATAAAGTTATTCTAAAAATATATAGTGGATAATTTTTTGGGCTTTACTTTTTTTCCTTGTAGTGGATAATTTTTTGGGCTGTACTTTTTTTTTTCTTATAGTGGATAATTTTTTGGGCTTTACTTTTTTTCCTTGTAGTGGATAATTTTTTGGGCTGTACTTTTTTTCTTATAGTGGATAATTTTTTGGGCTGTACTTTTTTTTCTTATAGTGGATATTTTTTGGGGCTGTTGCACCTCTGGGCCACCGTAATTCTGGGTCACTGACAATCTATAAATCCAGTTTGGTATGAATTCAACCAATAGTTTTGCTGCTAAAGTGTAAACAAACAATCTAATTGAACCAACTGAACAATACTCCTTGCCTCCCCTTCAGGGGGTGGGGCAATATATATATGCAGGATGTACAGGTGACAGTAACAACTGATGTCAAGTCTTATATAAGTGACTCTAAAACAAAGATAAAATGTGTATTTGTCGTTATAGATTATCATCACAGTGTTTTACTGATCTGTTCCACTTTAGATCATTTCGGGTTAAAGTGAGTTTCACATCCTTAAGTGTAAATATCTTCAGTGTCATTTATCTTTTTCACAGATTCATCCCTGTGGGCTAGATTAGTACGACGGCGTATTAGTACCACATGAGAAAATAAAAACACATGTCACTACAAGAATAAAGTTGTAAAATATCAAGATAAAATCCGTATTTTATGAAAATAAAGTCGAATACAAAAAGAGTCATAATTTTACGAGAGTAAAGTCGCAATATTTTGGGGATAATGTAGGATAATATAGTTTAAAAAGAACCTTCATAATTTAACAAATATAATGTACTTTTATGAAATTAAAGTCATCATATTTCAAGAATAAAGCCATAATTTACAAGAATAAAGTCAAACCCACTCGTCGCATGATATAGAACTTGGAACATTCTGTGAGGTTCTACTTTCATTTGGGGTTTACGCACTAAGGCTAAATAGTGAGCCTATTAACCCCGCCCACCAAATACTGAGCCTATTAGCCCCGCCCACCATCAACACTTTAGCATTAGTCGTCCGCTCCAACAGAAGTGAAAGTTGATGCTTCGTTTGTTGCGTTCATTGTAACTGGAAACTCTGTCATCAACACGGATTAAGGCTTACAATTTATAAATTTTAACTTTTTATCGCACTATTGCAAATTTATTTTCAAAATATTACAACTTTAAGATCATAAAAATATGGCATTTTTGATCAATTCAGATTCATTTTTTTTAAATTATGGTTTTATTCCCACAATATTACGGCATTAATCCATAATATTGCGACTCTTTTTGTATTCAACTTTATTCTCGTAAAATTACAGCTTTTATCAATATTTTACAACTTTATTCTCGTAGTGACAGGTGTTTGTATTTTCTTACGTGGCTCTAATTCACTGCCGTAGGTTTGGACTCTTTGGCGGTCCAGTTTTGGCCCACGGGCCGCATGTTTGACACCTGTGCATTAGAATAACAGTCTGATTTGTGCGTTAAACGTACACATAAATGCGTTTGTCCTCCTGCGTATTTCACCAACAGAAAAGTTTCTCAGAAATAAAGTTGAGAAGAAAATCCCCCAAACCCATGGCGTTGGCGTCTGAGCGGAGCATTAACTCTGCAGCTCAGTCCAGACTGTTTTATGAGAGAAATTAAGGACGACAGAGACATGAGCAGCATGTCTCCCACAGCTTCAATGGAGGTCTGTTGTTACGCTTTACAACCCATAACTGGATTATTTTAGAGCTGAAATGTGCTCGTCCTCTTTCAGCCGTGATTATGGACGTCTCGGCCCCGTCTATCACGTCTGGTTTACATAATGTCCATGACGTCAGAAGTGTTTACGACGGCGTATTAGGACACACAGGAAAAATAAAAACACTTGTCACTACGAGAATAAAGTCGCAATATTTTAAGAATTAAACCATATTATGAGAATAAAGCCGCAATGTTTCCAGAATAAAACCATATTTTGAGAATAAAGTCCCAATATTTCCGTAATAAAACCATATTATGAGAATAAAGTCAGAATATTTCAAGAATAAAACCATATTACGAATAAAGTCGTAATGTTTTCAGAATAACAGCATATTATGAGAATAAAGTCCCAATATTTCCAGAATAAAAGCATATTATGAGAATAAAGTCATCATAATTTAACAAAAATAATGTCGTACTTTTATGAGCTTAAAGTCATCATATTCTGAGAATAAAGAGTCAGAATCAGAAATACTTTATGAATCCCTGGGCGGAAATTTGTGCGTTACAAGTTCTTCCAACACGGCTAAGAATAAAAGCAACTGAAGAGCAAGAAAAAATAAAAATAAACAAAAAAAAGCACTCGGAGAGTGCAGACCTCCGCCAAGACAGATCTGGGTGGGAGGAGTCTAGCTGAAGGTGCTCCTGTGAGGTTCTGAGCTGTAGATTGTTCTGCTCACACTATGGAACAAAGTTTTCCACCGCAGTAGTGATAAAGCTGTAGTTTAAAAAAAAAACAACTCATAATTTAACAATAATAATGTCCGACTTTTATGAGATTAAATTCGTAATATTTTGAAAATAAATTCTCAATGCTGCGATAAAGTCCTAATTTCTAAATCGTAAGCCTTAATCCTTGTTGATGCCAGAGTTTCCAGTTACAGTGAACGCAACAAGTGAAGCAGCAACTTCCACTTCTGTTGGAGCGGACGACTAATGCTAATGTGTTGATGGTGGGCGGGGCTAACAGGCTCAGTATTTGGTGGGCGGGGCTAATAGGCTCAGTATTTGGCCTTTGTGCGTAAACCCCAAATGAAAGTAGAACCTCATAAAATGTTCCAAGTTCTACATCATGCGACCAGTGGGTACGACTTTATTTATGTAAATTATGATATTTTTCCCGCCTGTTTTTAAATTACGTTATTCTCATAATATTATGACTTTATTCTCATAAAATTGCTGGTGTTATATCGATATTTTATGACTTTATTGTCTTAGTGGGAAGTGTTTTTGTTTTCTTATGTGAGCCTAATACGCTCTCATAAGTATGAATTTACTCAAGTCTCCCTTTTTACTGTATTTAAACATTTGTATCGACCACCTTTAGCTTCAATCAGGAAAAGAAGTGAAAAAACACTGATAGTTATTAGATTAGATTCAACTTTATTGTCATTACACATGCACAAAAACAAGGTAATTAAATGCAGTTTAACATCTAATGTCAATCAGTAGATATACATATATACGTAATATACACAATAGATTATTGGGGTTCTATAAATATACTATATATTCTATATTCTATATATATTATATTCACTGTTGCCACTTTAACTGTTACTGTTGCTGCATACTGTGACATTTTGTACATATTAAGAACTTATTTTATTATTATTATATTTTTTTTATGTTTCTTGAATCTTTTTTGCATATTTTTTATGGTATCTTTATTCTACCCTACCCCGTTTATATACTCTATTTTATATTTTATTCTTTATCTTTCTTAGACCTGGGTGACTATGCTGTTCTATCATGTACCATTGATCGAATGACAATAAAACTGACTCTGATATGGATTAATATGTCGTTATCCCCACATCATAATTGCTGAAGTCATACTTTATACGGACAAAAGTATGTGGACACATTGAATCCAGGTGTTTCTTTTCTAACAGGGGTCTGGGATACAAAACAATAAACATCAATATTTTTTTAAAGTTTAATGGCAGATTTTTTTCCCCTCAGATAGATGGTCAGCAAAAAAAAAAAAAAAATCTAAATAATCAAAACAAGCCACAAAATTAATAAAAATGAACAAAAATTAGCACCACAAGCCTAAAAATAACCAAAAAGAGCAGAATGAACAAAAATTAAAAAAAAAAAAAAAAAAAGTAGATGATTAGTTGTGGTAAAAAAAAATGTTATTTACAGTCAGAGGATGAAAAATATTTTAGGTAGAACATTTAAAATCAGTCATGGATAAAACAATAATCAGTGCTGATACTATATTCTGACATTAGTCGTTATTGTTTTTATCCCAGACCTCTGTTAGAAAAGAAACACCTGAATTCAACGTGTCCACAGTCCACAGAGTGATGCTGTGATGTGATAATATACAGATTATGGATGTGTTTTTACAGGTGGATAATGGACATAATATACAGATGAGGTGATATTAATATACTATATAATTAAATACTATAAACATATGATACAGGTGGATGGTTTATAATTACATTTGTGTCATTTTAGTGGATGCAGATCTCAGATGTGACTCCACAGACTGACTTTAAAACCTGTTTTTTTTTAAGCAGGAGGATATGCATGCGACAGGAAATGATGGTCACATATTCACTGATCACTAGGTGGCAGTAGAGTATACTATAATTGCATATATGCATATTGTTCTGTGGAACATCCACTCAGGTCCTCAGTGTGATCTGACCCTGACGTTTGAGGAGAGGGGGGGGTGTTCCACTTTTAGTTTGGTCATGATCAGACACATTATTGTACAGATTATACATGGAATTAAGATTTAGACTTACTGGAATTGTAATTATTCAATGCTTTACACATGTGTTTTCAAGTGTATTCATATTTTCTGTAAGAACAAGTGAAAATAATCTGATTATGGCTGTTTTTGTCAGTGCAATGAAGTCAAACCTGCAGTAAAAACCATTAAAATAATCATTAAAATAGTAAGAAATATGAGTTAACTCCTAAAGACCCATTTTTCTCTATTTTTAACCTTTCTTAAGGGATTTATCATCATTTACTCTAAAATTATCCTTGTAATTATTCTGTATTTTTAAGTGTAAATCATGTATTTTCCTGTATTTAATCTACTGATTATATAGATGTTCATTAAAGTTGAGGCTTATTACATCTAAAACAGAGAAAACTAAAGAAAAATAGGATTTTTTACAGCAAAATCTATCATTAACCGATCATAATATAAGTGTGTCCATCCACTGTCATTGATCTGACATTTTATTGCCTGTTTTATTCTTTTTTTTCTTTCATTTTGCTCAGTTTGTGGCTTATTTTGTTAATATTACTTATTATTGTGTTGATTTCTTATTAATTTTTAATCATGATATTAATCACTTTGCCTCTATTTGTTCATTTCGTTGTGTATTTGATTCTTTTTTTCCTTTATTTTAATACATTTTTTGCTTATTTTTTCCATATTATTTATTATTTTGTTGGGGTTTTTTTAAATTCATTTTTGTTCATTTCCATCCACTGTCATTGATCCGACTCCATGGGTTTTACTGGTACAAGATGACATTTTATTGCCTGTTTTATTCTTTTTTCTTCCATTTTGTTCAGTTTGTGGCTTATTTTGTTGATATTACTTATTATTTTTATGATTTCTTATTAATTTTTATCCATGTTATTAATCACTTTGCCTCTATTTGTTCATTTTGTTTCTTATTTAATTTTATTTTTCCTTTATTTTAGCACATTTTTTGCTTATTTTTTCACATTATTTACTATTGTCTTTGTTTTTGGTTTTTTTAATTCATTTTTGTTCATTTCCATCCACTGTCATTGATCCAACTCCATGGGTTTTACTGGTGAATCAATGCTGTAGAAGATGACGGTGTTTCCACGGTAACTACGGAGCCTCTGAACGTCCAAACGGGTCATATCTGATGACCATGAAAAGATGAAGAACTGTATTTTACACCAATTATTGACATGGATTGATAGGATTAGTGGATCAACAGGTATTAAACAGTTCAGATCAGTAGGTGGTTTAGGTTTGGGGCTTTATGGGTTAAAGACAGAAGACACAACTGGTGTAATAATGTGATTTTCTTTTTGAGGACCTCTCTATTATTCTGCTGCTTAACACGATCCATAGCAATCCAAATCCTTATCAATATCAATTTACTCATATCAATAAAGATCAGGCTCCCTCTGGATCGGTTCTGTCTGACATTGCAGCTCCTCATCACTTCTACACAACTCGCCGTGCGCACAAACACACACCTAAACACACACACACACCGACACACACATCAGCCTCTGACTTTGGCGTCAATAAGGCTGACCGTCTTCGTGAGAGTATCGACACTTATCAAAAAATGCCCTTGATGTAATTTCATGCCTGTCGACACTCACGGGCCATATGCTGAGGATTATGGGATGCCTGCACACGGCGCTGCAGCGTGAGCCAGGGGGGGTCCAGGCCTGGGTCACTTTATGGAGCCTTAATGGGCCTCGGTGCTGGTGTTAGAGCCACGCTGGCGTCCACTGGGGGCTACCATCAGCCACTGCTGCAGAGGAACACCCCCACTCTCACTCCCACTCCCCCCCCCCCCCCACCTCCTCCCGGATCCACACTAACTTATCACATTAAAGTGAGCGCAGTGTCACAGCATATGTCGCCTGTGTGCGTTCAGGGCTTTAATGTCACCAGCATCTCATTTCCATTTTCAGAGGTATCCACAGATGCACCGTCAAAGCCAGAGTGTGAGTGGGCGCTGAGTGGACGCCCAGGACCTTTATGTCTGTTTTACCTCCTCACTTTAGTTCGTTCATCCTCAAAGTGTCTTTGAAATAACACTGCTCTGCAAATGTCTTAGAACACAGGTGTCAAACATGCGGCCCAGGGACCAAAAACTGGCCCTCCAAAGGTTTCAATCTGGCCCACGGCATGAAATTACAAAGTGCAAAAATTTCCACATGATGATGGAAAACACTAGTGTATGTTATGGTTCCATCAGTTACATGTGGGAAATATTAAGGATGCATTTACAAATGAATTACACACACTTCTGAATATGATTAACCCTTAACCAGCTGCCCAGTGCATTTAGTCTGAGGGTTCTGTTCAGGATCTGATCTGTTCCATGGACTGTTCTCTGCTGGACTCAGGTCTCTGATGTTGTTCCTGGTATCTGCTGATTCCATCCTCTTTGTTTGGGGGTCACTGCCCCTTGTGCCCCCCCCTCCCATCACTATTGGTACCACTGTTGCCTTCACATCCCACATTTTCTCTCGCTCCTCTTTCAGTCCTTGGTATTTCTTGAGCTTCTCATGTTCTGTAGTGCTAGTGACTGGATAGCTCAGTCTACATCACTGACTTTGGAGCCAAAGGTTGCCGGTTTGAATCCCGGCAGGAGCAAAGCATGGACCCAGGTGGGCTCTTAGGCAAGGCTATATGGCAGAGCTCTCAAACTCATGTTCTTTCGGGTTCCACATTCAGCCCGATTTGATCTGCAGTGGGCCGAACCAGTAAAATAATAACAGAATAACCGATAAAAAATGACAACTGCAAATGTTTGTCTTTGTTTTAATGCAAAAAAAACCCATTAAATTATGAAAATACTTACTTTTATAAACTATCCAAACAAAAAAAAAAACCCTGAAAAAACTGAAATTTCTAAGAAAAATAAGTGCAATTTTAACAATATTCTGCCTCAACTTGTCATTTCTCCATGTGCATTATGGATCAGCTCTACAAAAACACTAAACACTGAGGAACAGGTGGAAAAGAGTTCAAATTGTGCTGAATTTTCTTTAGACATTTCAGGTTGTTCATACTTGTTCAGGTTATTCACATTTTATTGGTACAGGATAGTTTGTAAATGCAAGTATTTTCATAATTTAATGTTATTTTTTTTGCACTAAAACAAAGACAAAAATTGAAGTTGTCATTATTTATAGGCATAATGTAAGATTATTTTTTTCACATCAAACCCAGAAAAAAATCTGGAGTCATTCTTTTTTGTCGGTTCTTCTGCTGTTATTATTTGACTGTAGATCATATTGGTCTGTATGTGGAACTGGAACTAAAACAAATTCAACAGCCTGGACTGTGGAATTTTTGCACTTCGATAAGTCATCTCAGGGGCCAGATTGGAACCTTTGGAGGGCCGCATTTGGCCCCTGAGATGCATGTTTGAGGCCCCTGCTATATGGGCTGTTGGGCTTTACCTTATACACCTATACCTCAGAATGAGTGGTACGTTTAATGATAGAGTCATACCAGCTCAGACGTCGCCCGGGACAACAAGGTGTGCGTCAGGTGTTGGGAAACCAGGACATCCTGATGTTAAATTGGCCACTGGAACAGCACAGTGATGGAACAGGGCAGAGAACATGGTACTGATGGAGTGTTTCTATGGTAGCAACCTCAGTGACAGAGGGTACATGCAGAGGATGTGGGAGAAATGGTCGCCATTAAACTCCACATCTGCACTAAGACACAGCTCTGAGCTCAGTGTTTGAATGTCCACATATGTACACTACCAGTCCAAAGTTTGGACTCACCTGGTTTGTCTTTATTTTCATGACTATTTCCATTGTAGATTCTCACTGAAGGCATCAAAACTATGAACGAACATAAATGGAATTATGGAGTTTTAAAAAAGTGTGACATAACTCAAAGCAGGTTTTATATTTTAGATCAGGGGTGTCAAACTCATTTTCTTTCAGATTCCACATTCAGCCCAGTTTGATCTCCAGTGGGCTGGACCAGTCAAATTATAGCATAATAACCTATAAATAATGACAACTCCAAATTTTTTATATGCAAAAAAATAACATTAAATTATGAAATCATTTACATTTTACAAACTATCTAAACAAAAAAATGTGAATAACCTGAAAAAACTGAAATTTCTGAAGAAAAGTAAGAAGAAATCACTGGGTGATATAAAGATGTACAAGTATGTGGTAAGTGTGTGTATATGCATGTGTAGGTGTGTATATGTGTGTGTATATATGTAGGTGTATATGTGTGTGTATGAATATGTATTTACATATATGTGTTATTGTATTATGTGTTTATGTAAATCATATCATATTTGTTCATAATAATATAAAGCCAGAAACCTCATTATTTAATAGTAAGTATCAGTCATATTATGGCATAGTGTATAGATATGATTAGACTAGGAAGGTTATTATTGTTATTAATTATATAAGGAGAAAGGGTGGGAGTTTATAAGTTGTACTTCTTCTCACTCCTTTTCGAATATGTATTATATGGCTTATGTTTAAGTGTTTTGTTTATTTTCTTCTGTTTGACATTCATGTTCGAAATAAATACATCAGTCAAGAAATAAAAAGAAAAATTTGATCAATATTTATACGTGGGCATTACAGATCAGATCTACCAAGGCACAAAACAGACAGACTATTGTTAAAATTACACTTATTTTTCTTTAGACATTTCAGGGTGTTCATATTTATTCAGGTTATTGACGTTTTATTATTTAAGGATATCAGAGTTTAATGTTCTTTGCAATAAATCAAAGACAAAAAATATTTTTTCACATTAAACTAAGAGGAACATTTGGAGTCATTATTTCGAGGTTATTACGCTGTTATTTTTGAGTTTGATGCCCTTGACTGTTAATATCTTCTGCACTTTGTAAATTCATCTCGCAGGCCGGATTGGAACCTTTGGCGGGCCGGATTTGGCCCTCGGGACGCATGTTTGACACCTGTGTTTTAGATTCTTCAAAATAGACACATTTTGCTTTTTTACTGCTTTGCACATTCTTGTCATTCTCTGGATGAGCTTCATGAGGTAGTCACCTGATGTGTTTTCTAACAGTCTGGAAGGAGTTCCCAGTGATGCTGAGCACTGATTGGACATCTGAGGTCCATCTCATGTCATTTAAATGAGAAGGTGAGTCCAAACTTTGGACTGGTAGTGTATATATATATATATATATATATATATATGAATGTATAAAAGAGTTAATTTCTTATGTGAAGTGTTCATCCATCTGTTGACACGCTTATTTCTAGATTTAACTATGAATTCAAGAAATCTTGTCAAATGAAATGGTCTTACTGCATGGACAGATATTTCACTTGTACCTTTTTCCTCAGATTTAGTGTTTTTTATTTTGTTTTTAGACACCCCTGCAGTGGAAACTTCAGTAAAAGGTTAAAAAGTGCACAAAGACTTGTTTTAAAAACAAAACAAAACAGCAGCATCAAACTGAAAAAAGAAAAACCAACCCAAAAAACCTCCAGCAAACTGTAATAAATAGAAATAAATAACTAGTGGATTTCAGTTAAAGGTTAGCCCCTAAAAACCCAAACATCCACCTTTAACCTAAACCATCTACTGATCTAAACTGTTTAATCCGTGTTGATCCACTAATCCTATCAATCCATGTTGATAATTAGTGTAAAATACAGTTCTTCATCTTTTCATGGTCATCAGATATGACCATATTTGGACGTTCAGAGGCTCTGTAGATACCGTGGAAACACTGTCATCTTCTATAGCATTGATTCACCAGTAAAACCCATGGAGTTGGATCAATGACAGTGGATGGAAATGAACAAAAATGAATAAAAAAAAAAACCCAACAAAATAATAAATAATATGAAAAAATAGGCAAAAAATGTATTTAAATAAAGGAGAAAAAAAAGAATCAAATAAGCAACAAAATAATAATTAGTGTAAAATACAGTTCTTTATCTCTTCATGGTCATCAGATATGACTATATTTGGACGTTCAGAGGTTCCGTAGATACCGTGGAAACACCGTCATCTTCTACAACATTGATTCACGAGTAAAACCCATGGAGTTGGATCAATGACAGTGGATGGACACACTGGGTTTATGACAAATTGGACTGAAAATGTGACTTTTTTTTTCTTCAGTTTTCATTGTTTTGATATAATAACCATTGAATTTTATCTGAGGTTTTGTGAACATCTACATGGTCAATGAATTAAATATAGGAAAACACATGATTTTAACACAAAAACACATAAAATACAGTGGATAATATTATAATAAATGGTGATAAATCAACCTAAGACAGGTCAAAGTAGAGAGGAAACAGCTGCTGAAGTAGCACCGGGTCTTTATGGGTTAAAAAGACTTCTTTAAGAAGGAAAGTGTATCCAGTTTCCAGGTTTTCTGCCCATTTCTCCGTCAGACAGGCTGAATACTTTGGCTTTATTTTTGTGCACTTGCATCTTGGATTTAATCAGCTATTTCCTTCCCTTTTCTCCTTTTTCGCACTTGCTTTTTTCTGCTGCTGCCGACGGTAGCCCAAGCCCCTTAGCTGTTTTGTAAGCATGTGCACATCCTGATCTCTCATAATATTAGTTAAAATCAATGTGCTGCTTTTTTAATTATTGCTCATGGTACAAAGCGGGGAAGGCTCATTTAAGGGGGAATCGATATGGGAGAGCGATTGGTAGACGGTGGAGCTGTACATCAGACGGCTTGATGTGAAAATCATTGGGGCTTGTGCAGGCTGTGGCTTGCGCTGATCATCCTGGTTAGCCCCCCAGCTGGCTGCAGGGCCTGGGTAATGGGTGAACCCTCCGTGAACCAGCATCCTTAGCCTCCACAACAGCCCTGAGAGCAGCACTCGGTCTCACACCGCCCCGGCTACAATAACACATCATACACTCTATTACAAATAGAATCAAAAAAGTAAGACGGAAAATTCAGACGCATGCCCCCCCTTCCTCCTCCTCCTCTCTCCTCCCCCCTCCTCCCTCCGTCTCCACATTGATTATCTGTGCCTGGGATTATTCTGCTTTTATTTGGTGCTGTTCCCTCTCCTGCCCATCCCCAGATACACGGTGCATTCTTCCTCCATGTGTTCTTCTATTATCTCTGCTATCTGTCCCCTGACCGCGACCAGGCCTGAGTGGAGGCTGCACACACTCTGCTCCCACGGCTTTAAAGAGGTTAATAACTTGGGCCTGCGGACATTATTTAAGGCTGGTCCGGAGGAAATGTAACGCTCCCCTGTTTCTGTTGCTTTAGATCCACCTTTGACCCCCAGACCCGTCCTCTCTCTCCCCTTCCCCTTCATGACAAACACATCCCTGCGTCCTCTCTTACACCCCACTTTCTCGGCCTTCTCCCTCCGCTCTCTCCTCCTTCCATTTCCGATCTCCTTCATCATGCACTTTCGGCCCCTCCGGCGCTAAACTGATACAAATGACGTTAATCTGGGAAAGTGTGAACGGCAGCGTTTCACAGTCTCTTACTGTTATTTGTCACCATTTCTGTCTTTAAAATGGCTCCATTTTGCACAGAGATAAAAAAAAAAAAAAGTTAAAGGCCCAAATAATTGTTTTCATCATTAGGTCACTGAGCATTTATCATGTACTTTGTGTATCCAGATGATTTATACAGGCTGGTCCACAGCCGATGGGACAGCGCCAGCGTATCAATCCCTATAAGCACTGATGCGATGTACGATCAGCCGGGTCGCACATTCAATGTTCCCAAACGGACGAAAAAGAGGGGAACGTTCGCATCATCTTCCACGGAAACGCTCACAAAACGTGCACTCCAGCCTCTCTTCGCCATGGAGATGAATGTTGTTGTTTTATAACTAGGGGTGTAAGAAAATATTGGTTCTGCAATATATTGCGATATTTCATTTCACAATACTGTACCGATATTAAAAAGTACTGTATCGATATTTTTAGTTATCTATTCAAACGCAGATATTGCGGAGGTTCATTTCAGTTTTTTTATTTTTCTGTTTTGTTTCTATTTTATTTATTATCATTTAACACTGTTTTATTAAATAATGTTCGTTTCTTTGTTGGGATTGAACTAAAATAATGTTCTGATGTTAGTTCTGAACTAATAGAATATGAACATTTGAACAGGATCTGAAACTGTCATGTCTGTAAAACAGAATTTCAGTTTCATCCTGTACTAACACAGGAACATTTTGTGATATAGCATTAGATCCTGGTCTGACCAAATAATTATTATTTCTGAAGATTTCTGGTGTAATTCACTTTTTCCAGAAAATAATCTTTTAAAAAAGAAACAAATCCAATTAAAAATTGCCTTTTTAACAGTATCATGACATATCGTGATATATTGTATTGTGATCTTAGTATTGTGATTTGTATCGCATCGCCAGATTCTTGCCAATACACAACCCTATTCATAACAGTGGTTCTCAGTCTTTTTCTGTTGGCCCCCCTCTGGAGGACAAAAAGCCCCCAGCCCCCCCTCAACCCCAACAACACTGGACACTGGTGCAATTATAACTTTTATTGAAACAAACATCAATATCATAATAGTAGTTTTTGCTTTTCCTTGAATAATTGTTTAATTTTCGTTTGAATAATACAAATAAACTCGACCAGACCGCTCCCTTCTAATTGATGATGATTATTTCCAGCTTGAAACTGATTAATGGTGTGTATTGGGCTCGACAAAATAAACTACGCTAAGCTGACGTTGCAAACATTGCGCAATAGCCTTATACCCTGACGATACTAAATGCTGTCCATATCTGTCTGTAGCGTCCAAGGTTCTAATAGTTTTGGATTTTTTGTTATAGTTTAGTTTTATTCAGTTTTGACTTTTTTTTCTCCAATTCAGTTCGTTTTAATTCGTTTTTAGAGTAGGTTTGCTAGTTTTTATTAGTTTTCATTATTTTCTACACGCGTAGTTTTAGTTTAGTTTTAGTTTTGTCGTATCTTTTCTCTTCTTCTCCGTCGTATTCAAATAAATCCCAGACAGGACTCTGCTGCTTTCTCCCAACTTTAGTCTCCATGTTTCCAGGTAGAGTGGGGACCAGAAGACGACTGGAAACCACAAGTGATGGACCATCAAGTGTCGTATGGTGCCGCTAGCTAAAATTGCTAGAGCAAAATAAATTGATTTCATATCAATCCGACATTGACAAAGACGAAAACGAAGGGAATTTTATCCATAATTTTTATCCGTTTTAGTTAGTTTTGTAAACACACAATACAGTTTCAGTTAGTTATCATTTTTTCTTTTAATTATAGTTTTTATTTATTTCAGTTAACGAAAATGTTTTTTTCAATTCTAGTTTTCGTCATTTTGTTAGTTTTCGTTAACGATAATGACCTTGGTAGCGTCTGCAGCTCCCTCCGATGGTTGAACCCATCGAATCTACTGCGATGGAGGGGCTGCTCTGTCTGATGAACGGAGGAGGAATGAAAGAAGAAGATTAGAGACGTGACAGATAAGAGTCGACATTATTAGCGATGTTCGATACCACGGATTTCCTTTCCAATCCGATACCGAGTAAAATTCCAGCTGGTATCGGCGATACCGATCCGATACCGATACTTTGTACAAATGCACTAAATGCCTGGAAAATCTAAAAAACAAAAATAGTGTATTTACATTCATAACTTCATAAAGAATGCAAGACACAGAGGTGTGACCAGAATGTCATGTGTGTGTGTGTGTGTGTGTGTGTGTGTGTGTGTGTGGGGGGGGGGGGGGTCGTGATTGTCGGACCGGGGGTGGGGGTGGCCTCCATGACTGTCAAACTTGGGTGTGTTCAACTCTGGCAGGCAGGACAGGGCATTTCACTGGGGGATAGAGCTTGTCCCCCAACCCCTGCCCCCCCGACCACACCCCAGACAAGACATGAAAGTAATTATTGTTTAATTAAAACTATTATAAAAATGAAAACTTTCATATTAATTCACGTTACACGAATGTGTTAAGATGAAACATAAAAATACAGTACACGTAACACTTGAACAAAACCATCCAACATGGACACTTTCACTCATTCACTAGTTTGAGTTCAGAAACAAGAACATATTTCCTGTTCTCCCCTTTAGTCTGTTCAGTTTTCTGTTCAGTACAGACTGAGTCAAAGTCACTGACTGAGACGTGTGACACAGTACGCACTTACCCAGGCGGAAGAAGAAATACTTCCACCAATCGTGTGTCATTTGGGCCAGATCCCAATAGTTTAGATACTTTCCACAGTGTTCCTGATAGACATGACCTCAAATGACCCACGTATCAAAAGTATCGATATTTTGGTTTGTGAATCGATTCTAGAGTGTAAACATCTGGTATTGGAGATATCGATGTGCGCATCACTAAAAATTATTTTCCCCATCTAACCAGCCCAAACTCCAGACTGACATGAGCCAGCCCATTGGGAATCCTCCCCAGTCCACCGATTAGCCCAGGGGTGTCAAACTCATTTTCTTCCGGGGGTCACATTCAGCCCAATTTAATCTGAAGTGGGCTGAACCAGTAAAATAATAGCATGACAGCCAATAAATAATGACAACTCCAAATTGTTTTAGTGCAAAAAATAACATTCAATTATGCCAATATTTACTTTTATAAACTATTCAAACAAAAAGGATGTGAATAACCTGAAAAAAATTGAATTTTTTAAAGAAATATAAGTACAATTTTATCAATATTATGCCTCGACTTATCATTTATACATATGCATTACAGATCAGATCTACAGAAACATTTAGTAACAGGCAGAATATTGTTAAAATTGCACTTAATTTTCTTCAGACATTTGAGGTTGTTCATATTTGTTCAGTTTATTCCCATTTTAAAAGATAGTTTGTTAATGTAAACATTTTCATAATTTAATGTTTTTTGCACTAAATCAGAGAGAAAAATTGGTGTTGTCATTATTTATAGGTTATTATGATATTATTTTTGACTTTGATGCCTTAACTTGCACTTTGCAAATTCATCCCGTGTGCTGGATTTGGCCCCAGGTTGCATGTTTGACACCTGTGGATTAGCTGCTCCGGGCCTGGAACTTTTGAATCACAGAATAGAATAGAATACAATAGAATAGAACATCTTTATTGTCACTGTACAGAAACGCTCACAAACGTGCACTCCAGCCTCTCATCTTCATGGAGACGAATGTTATTTTATAAAGACCTTTGCCTTGAAGTAAATACTTACACCAGCAGCCATTGTTCTGAACGCATTAGCAAAAGCTTGAAATGCGTTTTGACGTTAGCGGGAGGCACTTACGCCATCACTTAAGCAGAGAGTGTATATTTTGACAAGCAAACAAAACATCAAATGCCCAATTACAGATGAATATTGGTGCGACACACTGACCCTTCTCTCTATATCACATCGTGGAACACTAATGTAATGGCTGCTGCTCGTTTGGCGGGTCTTTTTCAGATCAGCGATATATATCATCCACATTATGCACATGCTTACATACACAGCGCTCGCACTCATTCAGTCACGCCGAGGCCCAGCGTTTGCAGCGAGCATCAATCATTCGTCCATAAGAGCGGCTCATTTACTAATTAAAATCTGAAAAAGAAGCAGGATCGACTGAGCACTAAATTCTCAATCGTGAGTTTTGACCGGGGACCGACCGACAATACGAGCCGCGGCGTCACATCGATCAGAGCCGAGGAAGGCTTTAGTTTCCTTCTGTTCTATCCATCAGATTACAGGTGTCAAACATGTGGCCCGTGGACCAAAACTGGACTTCCAGAGGGTCCGATCCGGCCCGTGGGATGAATTTGGGGACTTTACACAGAAGATATTAACAATCTGTGATGTTGAAGTCATGGTAGTTCAGGTTCTACAATCAGACAAATATGATTTAAAGTGGATCAGAACCAGGAAAATATAAATATAATATGGGTTCTTCTATGAAACTGGGTTTATTTTAGTATCTGTCATTTTTCCATCTTTTTAGACCTAATAATAAAAGGTAAATGTAGACATATTTCCCCCCAGGATGGACCTAATGATGACCTCCGATAAATGCACAAAAAACAAGAAAAGCACTCGGAGAGCGCAGACCTCCACCAAGACAGATCTGTCATCCCCCCCACTCCCATCACCACCAAAATTTAATCATTTCTTCTTTGTGCCAGTATCAACTTTTCCTGAAAATTTCATCAGAATCTGTCCAGAACTTTCTGAGTTATCTAGCTAACAAACAAACATGCAAACACACAAGCAAAGTGATCCCAATACCTCCTGGTGGAGGTAAAAATTATACTCTTGCTCTGATCCATCCCATAATTAATGAATTTTTTATCAAATGTTGGGTCCAAAAATAGGACCCAAATATGGACACTGAATCTCCTTAGGTGTCAGTGCATTAGATGTGAAAACGTGTGTAAATGGTCTTCTATAGACTCTAAATAAGGACACTGTGTTCAATGTGTGGATCCTAGTGGTTTTTCTAATCCACACAAGTGGGTTTTTCATCAGTCTCAGTCTCATTCCAGGTTTGGTGTGGAACCCATCGTGTCCACTGGTGTTACATACAGAACCTGAACATTTAAACAGAAATAAATCGTGAATGATTTTACAACAGCGTGAAACACTCTGTCTCGAATATTTACTTCAATTCCCAAAATGCACCTGTGAGAGAATAAAAAGATGTTCAAAAAAATAGTATTGTCTAATTTTCGTGTCCTTTTGTCCGTGTTGCATGTGGATTTATGCATAAAAATAATATGAAAATGTGTTTTATCTGAAAAATAGTTTCTCTTTTATCTCAGTAAGTATTTATTTTTAAAATAGGCCCAGAGTTCTTCCAACCCTGCTTCATAACATTCGTCTACATCTGGTTTGAATGTTTAACCCTCTGTCCTGTTTTTAGGACCAGTTTCATGGAAGAACCAGGTTGCATTTGTATATCGTTGCTGTTGGGCCAAAACCTCGTAAGTCTATTTTTCGGGGTTTTTTTTGTCATAAAATGATTCTATTGGTGCGTCTTCATATTGGCCTGATGGTTTTAGAAATATTTCACTAATGAAAAGTGTTGAAAACGGCTTGTGACTCCATCTCTTAACTCCATTCATTTAGAAGATACAGAATTTTTCCAGTTTCCTGAAAAATAATCATTTTGGACATAAGAGGTTTCTGCCAGACAGCAACGATATGTAAAGTATAAATATGACATTATCATAATAACCTGTAGATAATGACTACTCCAAATGTTTCTCTTTGTTTTCATGTAAAAAAGTAAAATTACATGAAAACGTTTACATTTATAAACAGTCCTTAAAAAAATGTGAATAATCTGAACAAATATGAACAAAATGAACGGTCTTCATATAAATCAGTGTAACTGGACCAATATTCTGTCTGTTATTACATGTTTTGTGTGTTTGTAGATCCACTGGGACTTTAAGTTATAATGTACATGTGTTATTGATAAACTGAGGCAGAGTATTGTTAAAATTACATTTATTTTTCTTAAGAAATTTCAGGTTGTTCATGTTATTCACGTTTATTTAAGGGTAGTTTGTAGATGTTAAGATTTTCCTTAATGTAATTTTACTTTTTTCACTCAAAAACACAAAGAAAAGTTTGGATTTGACATTATTTATAGGTTATAATGTTATTGTTTCACTGTTCTGACTCACTTTAGATCATATTGGGTCCTGGGTTAAACAGATCCATCCCTCAGTTGTAAACATTTTCATCATGTAATTGTACTTTTTTGCAGTAAAATCAAAAGAAAAAGCTGAAGGTGTCATTTTTTATAATATTCTGTTATTATTCTACTGGTCTGACCCCCTTTAGATCTGTATGGGACCCATGAACTTAAATGAGGCTGAGGCCACTGCGTCAGATCCTTCCTTCCTTCATCCCCGATGATGATGAAGATGAAGTTGATGCAGTTCAGATCTGAGTGGATATCAATAAATAACACACGTTTAATTTGGGTCTTTGTCAGCGTGGACGCCTGTCACTTTCACACAGTCCGAGGCCTTTATTCTAATGAAAGAGGCGGAGGACAGCGCTTTTTCATTTGGTTGAAGAAGCTCCGTTGGTCCAGCTTTAAGATGAAATGATGCCTTTGGTTATTATGGGATGTGATTAATGTCAAGGACAGGAGGGTTCATCTAAATATAGATGATCTGCATCTGCCTTCAGAGTGCTGACTCTGCACCACGTGGAGAAATATCAACCCAGCGCCGATAATAACATAAATAAACTGAAGAGTCGGCTTTGAGACGAGACAGACTCATGTGTTTACCTGCTGGAAGGTTCTGAACAAAACCTGCATCTACTTTAACATCTACATCCATGTTTGACTCCACCTCTTAATAGTTCCAGTGTCCCTGTACGTCAGCGTCTGTTCTATGTGGGTCAGAACCAGTTGAATGTGTGAGGTTGTTCTGGTTCTGTTCTGTGTTCCAGTCCTGTGGTCTGGATGCACATCAATCTAACTATAGAAGTGGGCGGGACTTTCACTGGAGGAGAACTGAACTCATCCAATCACAGTCCATATCTGACTTCTATCAGTGACCAATAGGAACTAGACTGATATCTGGAACCATTTACATGTTCTAACCCATCAACAGATGGACCAGCAGAAGGAAAAGAACATTCGTCAAAAATCTAAACTTTGCAAAACTGTGAACAAACTTTGTATCCACCTCCACCCACTGCGTCTCCCTGTATCTGCCTCCACCTGCGGCACCGCCCTGTATCCACCTCAACCCATGGCACTGCACTGTATCCTCCTCCACCATGTGGCACCGACCCATATCTACCTCTGCCCCATGGCACTACTCGATATTTGCCTCCACCCACTGCACTGCCCTGTATCCGCCTCCACCCTCAGCGCTACAATGTATCCACCTCCACCCACTGTGTCGCCCTGTATTCGCCTCCACCTACGGCGCCTCCCTGTAACTGCCTCCACCCACTGCATCGCCCTGTATCCACCTCCACTTACGGCGCCACCCTGTATCCACCTCCACCCACTGCGTTGCCTGTATCCACCTTCACCCGTGGCTCTTCCCTGTATCCGCCTCTGTATCCGCCTCCACCCATGGTGCCGCCCCGTATCCACTTCCATCCACTGCGTCTCCCTGTATCTGCCTCCACCCATGGTGCCGCCCCGTATCCATATCCACCTCCACCCACTGCGTCACCCTGTATCCACCTCCATCCACTGTGTCGCCCTGTATTCACCTCCACCCACTACGTCTCCCTGTATCTGCTGCCTCCACCCACTGCGTTCCCTGTATCCACCTCCACCCACTGCGTCTCCCTGTATCCACCTCCACCCACTGCGTCTACATGTATCTGCCTCGACCCACTGCGTCTCCCTGTATCCACCTCCGCCCACTGCGTCGCCCTATATACGCCTCCACCCGTGGCGTCGCCCCGTATCCGCCTCCACCCACTGCGTCTCCCTGTATCCGCCTCCACCCACTGTGCCTCCCTGTATCCACCTCAACCCACTGCGTCTTCCTGTATCCACCTCCACCCTCCACCTGCAGCACCGCCCTGTATCCACCTCCACCCACTGCGTCTCCCTGTATCCACCTCCGCCCACTGCGTCTTCCTGTATCCACCTCCACCCTCCACCTGCAGCACCGCCCTGTATCCACCTCTGCCCACTGCGTCGCCCTATATACGCCTCCACCCTCCACCCGTGGCGTCGCCCCGTATCCGCCTCCACCCACTGCGTCTCCCTGTATCCACCTCCACCCACTGCGTCTCCCTGTATCCACCTCCACCCACTGCGTCTTCCTGTATCCGCCTCCACCCTCCACCCGCAGCACCGCCCTGTATCCGCCTCCACCCACGGCGGCGCCCTGTATCTGCCTCTGTATCCGCCTCCACCCGCGGCGCTTTCATCCAGACGGAGACAAGTTTGTGTTTGATGGGCGAATGTAAATGTGTCATTTATACCTGTCTTGTCTTTTATCATGATAAAGCAGTTCATACTCTGGGAAAGGGAAAAGAGAAATGCGAGCAGTGGCTTCATTCATCGCCTGTCCTGTTTCATTCACACGCCTGTGATTCTCTATCATGCTCCTCTCAGCGGCCGTCAAGAGGCCAGCTCGCATTGAAACAAATCTCTCATATTCTGCTTTTTGATTTCATTCTTTCTCCCTGTCGTCTCTCCTATTAGCTTATTCATTCTTCACATGTGACTGCCAGCCTGTTAAGGTCATATTAAACCAAAGCAATCCACTTTAAATGGTTATCTACGACGCGCATTAAAAAGCTCTTTGCTGCCCTTTAAATATTGTGATTGGGTTATAGGGGGGTCGCTGTTTCGGAGCGCTGATCGCTCTCCCAGGAGCCCGCTTCAGAATATAAATTGAGTAATATTATAAAGGCGGGCACTCCAGAAGGACTGGGTAATGAATAGGATTCATGATCTGAGGAGGAACAGGAGGTCATGCAATGAAGTGAAATACTCTAATAACTCCAATTCAGAGCCACTCACATGATGATACATTAACTGAGAGACCCTTGTATTCCTGTTTTTTTCTCTCCTGTGTCAGACCATATGAGCGTTACATCTATTCCCATGCACTGGCTGTGAAAAAAGGAGGCTGATCCGGGTGGTAATGGTTATTTAAAGTTCTCATTTTGACTTTAACGTCAAGGCCACCTCCAGCGGCAGGAGAGGGTCACGTCAAATCTCCGCAAATCTTCTAATCTTCTGGACAGGAATGAATAAAAAAGAAAAAAAAGCAGATTTGTATTGTATTACTCATGCAATTTCATGATCTTCTGTCTCAAGAAATGTAGCAGTAGCACAGATCAGGAAAAAGATTACATCCACCCGAGGCCTAAATACCAGATATTAAGATTTTAGATGTAATCCCCTGCGATTATGAATTACATCTATCATCTTGCATAGTGCTTATTTGAGGGGGCTCGTCATAGTTTTGCATGTTATCCCTTCAGATCCAGACAAATCTGGTGAATCATTGGCCTTCTGCCTCTGCCTGGAACCTGAGGACGACTGATGACATGTTATTTAATGCCGTCATATCACGGATTAACATTGAATCTCAGCTGCTTCGTCATAACTTCTCAAAAGAAATGATCCAGTTCTGGTAGTAGATCCACTTTAATCACATTATCCAAACTAAACTAATGCGTTTACATGTACTTTTAACCCTTTAACCCCTGACGTGTCTATGGTGAGTGTTCTGAACACATGATTTATGTTAAATATTCATATAAATTCAACCGTTTCCTCAATAGTTAAATTTCCAGTTGTGCTGTTGAATAGACCTTGTTCTTTCCTATGCATCTGAGCATGCTCAGTTCACCCCCCACCACCTGTGTCTAATCGCGTGGTATTTGACGCAGTGTGAACATACACATGGAAAGCTTATAACACGTACGGATAACATGCCAAATAAAAGTGTCATGTATATTTATGGAATTCATGATATCACGTTGCCCATGGAGTTGGATCAGTGCCAGTGGATGGACACACTGAGTTTACGTTCAGTTCATGACAGATTCCAATCCAACTTTATTTATAAAGCACTTTAAAACAACTGTAGTGGACCAAAGTACTGTACAGAAGAAAAATTAAAACAAAAACAGAAGTATAAAATACAGAATAGATTTAAAGACATAGAAACTGTCCAAAAAAAAAAAAAAGTGCTATACAGAAGAATAAATAAAACTCAAATAAAAGAATAAAATACAAGAATAGATTAAAAGCCATGCAATTAAAAACAATATAAATAAAATAAACAAATAAATAGAATAGATAAATAAGAACAACAAACCACTACCAAATAAAAAATATAGAATAAAGATAATACCTTCAAACATCTCACATGGTTTCAAAAGCCAAGGAGAAAAAATAGGTTTGAAGAAGGGATTTAAAAACAGACAGAGAGGACTGGACTGAAAAAGACACTTTTTTTTTTTCTATCTTTAATACAATAACCTTCAACTTTAGTCTTAGGTTTTATGAACATCTACATGATCAGTTATCAATTAAATATAGGAAAATACCTGATTTTCATTGGAAAAGTGTAAAATACACAAGATTATTTTGTAATAAATAATGATAAATCACTTTTAAATGTTCTTCTTCCTTTTCCCACATTTCCCTGTGGTCTCCATAAACTGTAGATGCTCTGCTTGGCTCTGAATTCTTCATTCATTCAACTCCACAGGTCCATCTTCAATCCTATTTATGACTAATGACACCAGAAAGGTGGTTTGGAGTGCTGGCCCTTTAAATGCACATGAGACACTTCAGGCCCCGCCCCCTCCAGGTTGTTGGCTGTGCTGCTCTGTCCTGTTCAACCGAGAACTGAACATTTTAGATAATGGGCACCAAATTTGGACATATTTACAGTCAGGACTCCAACCGCTGATGACGGCAATTATGGAGAAATACTGAAGAAATGTTCGTCTGAAGTCTGGACCTTAACTGTGTGAATGTTGGAGAAATGTTCGTCTGAAGTCTGGACCTTAACTGTGTGAATGTTGGAGAAATGTTCGTCTGAAGTCTGGACCTTAAATGTGCAAATGTCGGAGAAATGTTCGTCTGAAGTCTGGACCTTAACTGTGCGAATGTCAGAGAAATGTTCGTCTGAAGTCTGGACCTTAAATGTGCGAATGTCGGAGAAATGTTCGTCTGAAGTCTGGACCTCATATGCGCAAATATCAGAGAAAAGTTCCTTGGAAGTCTGGACCTTATATGCGCAAATGTCGGAGAAATGTTCACCGGAAGTCTGGACCTCATATGCGCAAATATCAGAGAAATGTTCCTTGGAAGTCTGGACCTTATATGCGCAAATGTCGGAGAAATGTTCGTCTGAAGTCTGGACCTTAAATGTGCGAATGTCGGAGAAATGTTCACTGGAAGTGTGGACCTCATATGCGCAAATATCGGAGAAATGTTCCTTGGAAGTCTGGACCTTATATGCACAAATGTCGGAGAAATGTTTGTCTGAAGTCTTGACCTTATATGCACAAATGTCGGAGAAATGTTCATCTGAAGTCTTGACCTTACATGTGCGAATGTCGGAGAAATGTTTGTCGGAAGTCAAAGAGTAGAAATCCGCTGGATTTTTGTCCAAATGAATCTAAAGCTAGTTTAGCAGCAGCTGGAGGGTTCAATTTCAAACTGTCTGAACTCCAAATACACAAAGAAATGAAGCACAGACTAAGAACAGTGGGTTTAGACAAATATGAGCGCCTTTAAATGTACAGATGCAGGGTCTTTATGGGTTAAATTTGTAAATATTGTAGAGGGGAGACTTTCTTTACTGTACAAATGACAATAAAACACTTGGAATCTTTTAAGGTTCGGTGGGTGTTTTGGGTTTGAGACAGACTTTTGGACCCGGTTTTCTGCCTCATGTAGCGTCATAGCTGCAGATTCCCTCCCGCATTGGTAAACATTTACTGTTATATCATGCTTTTAATAGAAGTGCGAGCCTTTCTCTCTGTCAGGGCTCTTGATGGAGTGTATAGGAGTCTGGAATGAGTCGGCCTTCTGCAATCAGGCGCAGGGAAAATGGCTAATTCCACTTGTGATGACACCGGCTCGGCTCGGCAAGCACAACAGTTTTCAAGCACTGACACTGACCAGTAATGACTGAACGAATGGATAGAGAATAGAGGAGGTGTACGGGGGTGGGGGGGGGGGGGGGGGTCGGACAGAGAAGGACTGAGCGAGGATAGAGGAGTCAGTAAAAGAGACACTAGTAAAGTATGAGAGAGGGAGAAAGACACAGCTGCTTCTCCACAATCACCTCTCAGCATCTACAGTCTGAGGCCAAAATACCATTAATACAAGTGTCAGAGGAGTGAGTGGAATCAGCCGCCGCCGACGGCTTTGAGTGGCTGTGGGAGAAAATGCCCAGGATCCTTTGGGGACAGGGCCTGTCCAAGACGCCGTCCATTCTTCGGGAACCTTTTGTGGAGCTGCCTCTCCGTCCATCCTCCTCCTTTTATTTTGTGCGAAGATTAAATTGCACATGATCTCTAATGTCGGCGGCCCGGCGCTCGTCGTAGGTCGCCGACCTCCGCGCAGCTCAGATAATAGATACATCCTCTGTTTGTCTGGTGGCGAAACGCTCGTCCTCCACAGTCCAGTAACCCGCCATTGTCACACGGTCTGAAGCAATTAAGTAAAATGGTGGATAAAGCCTAGCTGCGTCCTTTCAATATTTATTACATCCTCTTTGTGAAAAGACCTATTTAGTGGCTGTATCTAAAATGATCACTAATGCAATTACAAGTGCATTTAGAATACGCATTAAGGGTAATCGTCACCCCTCAGAGGAGACCCCGACGCTCCAATGAAAGGACAGAACAGATGAAACGTACAAAAGGACCCTACATGTGTATGCAAAACCATTTGCAAAGCGTCTGAAAAGCCAACATTCCACCCCATCTATTATCTGTTTATCTTCTACTGTCTGTGCTCGGCCTCATTACGGCAGTGTGTGTGTATGTGTGTGTGTGTGTGTGTGTTTTGGGATGTAACAATATGAAAATTTCATATCACGGTTATTGTGACCAAAATTATCACGGTTATCATTATTATCGCGGTATTGTTGAAATTGTGCTCAAAATGTTCAAAAAGTACTTATACATACACTGAAATAATTTAACCAAGTTGTATTTCGAAAAAAAAAAAAAAAAAAAAAAAAACAAACAAATAAAATAATCGGCACATTGTACCTTCTGTTGCAGAAACATTCAAATATTAACCCTTAGTGGTCTGAGCCTATTTTGTCTGTTATTCAGTCCTTTTGGTTTTGCCTTTATATACTATATAAACAAATGTTTACTATACCCATGTTTGGGATCTTTTTTTTTTCAGCACAACTTCATCTATATCATCTGTCTGTTATTTTTTCACTTTAACCTACTATAAAAACATAAAAGTCCAAAAAACACAAAAAAGATATAAAATCCGATTTGAAAAATGAATATAATTTATTGCATAAATAACACACAGATGCATAACGAACAATTTCAACGACTTTAAAAGTGAATATTGGTTCCAAATATTAGGTATAGACAATTAAAATTGTAATAAATTAAAACTATACTCAAATATTTGACATAAAAACAGATCTTTACATAGGCATTTTCTCTGGAAAAGTGCACTAATCAAACACAGTTATCATGACAATTAGAATTTAAACGGTAATACTAACGTCTGCAATTTTACCGCAGTTTATCATTATACCTGTAATCGTTACATCCCTAGTGTGTTTTCACTCATCAGCTGTCCATCAAACACCACTGTGGTGTCATTTTCATTAGATTTTGTGTTGCTGAGTGTGTGGTTCTTTCTTTTTTACATTTAATAATTGCCTTGATTGGAAACATGATGCAACAGTTTTTACAGATACATTTTTTGATAGTGTCCTTTACAGTGGATAGCTTTTTTTTTTCTTTTTTTTTTTTTAAAGGGCTCATATTTGTCTAAACCCACTTTTCTTAGTCTGTGGCAAGGTTATAATCATTTTGGATTTTTCATTATAGTTTAGTTTTATTTACTTTTGACTTTTTTTTCTCTAATTCATTTAGTTTTAATTCGTTTTTAGAGCAGGTTTGCTAGATTTTATTAGTTTTAGTTTTTTTTCTAAATGCTTAGTTTTAGTTTAGTTTTAGTTTTTTTCATATATTTTCTCTTCTTCTCCGTCATATTCAAATAAATCCCAGACAGGACTCTGCTGCTTTCTCCCAACTTTAGTCTCCATGTTTCCAGGTAGAGTGGGGACCAGAGGACGACTGGAAACCACAAGTGACGGACCATAAAGTACCGTATGGTGCTGCTAGATAAAAATGCTTGAGCGAAATAAATCGATTTTGTATCAATCTGACATTGACAAAGACGAAAACAAAGGGAATTTTATCCATAATTTTTATCCATTTTAGTTAGTTTTGTAAGCACACAATACATTTTCAGTTAGTTATTGTTTTCTCTTTTAATTGTCGTTTTTATTTATTTCAGTTAACGAAAATGTTTTTTCAATTCTAGTTTTCGTCATTTCATTAGTCTCCATTAATGATAATAACCTTTTTGTATTTGGACCCTAATAGTTCAGACAGTTTGAATTTGAACCCTCCAGCTGCTGAAAAACTATCTTTAGATTCATTTGGACAAAAATCCAGTGGATTTCTCCAACCTGTTTGAATTTCTTCTTAATTAGTTGCGTCTCTAACTAGTTCCGTCTCCACATTATCAGGTCCAGACTTCAGACCAACATTTCTCCAGTATTTCTCCATAATTGTTTGCCGTCATCAGCGGTTGTAGTCCAGACTGAAAATATGTCCAAACTTGGAGCCCATTACCTCAAATGTTCAGTTGTTGGTCGAACAGGACAGAGCAGCACAGCCAACAACCTGGAGGGGGCGGGGCCTGAAGTGGCTCATGTGCATTTAAAGGGCCAGTGCTCCAAACCACCTTTCTGGTGTCATTAGTCATAAATAGGGTTGAAGATGGACCTGTGGAGTTGAATGAATGAAGAATTCAGAGCCAAGCAGAGCATCTACAGTTTATGGAGCGCACAGGGAAATGTGGGAAAAGGAAGAAGAATATTTAAAAAAAGGCTAATATCACTGCTTTACAGTAAAGCTGTGCCATTCTTATATTACTATATATATATATATATATATATATATATATATATATATATACATATATACATACATACATATATACATATATATATACATATACACTCATCTATATACTTATACACTACAGATGGAATAAATACATAGCTGGGTCTAAGGAGGGTTTACAAATGATCCTTTCACCAGAAAAAAGGACCAAGGCTCCTGTAGTCCAACGACATATATGTGTAAGACATTAATTGACATTTGTTTGACCTTTCAAGGTCACTCGAGGTCAAAGATCATGGCACCAAAGGAAAGCCCATATGTGACTTCCTATCTATTGCTAATAGTCATTATATCAATATTTTCAACTGTTTTCAACTTATAGCACTTTGAAATGTGTCCCATTATAAACCAATGGGGATTGTACAATTTTAAAAAATTTAAAAATCAGTATTCCCCAATTCTTTGAACAAACTTGGTAGACTTTACCCCAAAAATGTTCCACAACAAATACCAATTCATTCTGACTTTCAGAGAAAAAGATTCTTGAAAAATTTTTTACAAACGAAGGATGGATGGCAACTGGGTTCATCCACCCTTGGGGCCGTTGGACTGAAAAACATGAATAACCAGAAGAATCTGAAACTTCTTAAGAAAAAATAATTTAATTTTAACAATTTTAAGCCCCAATTTATCATTTCTACCTTTTAATTCCTGAACACAGTGGATCTACAAAGACATAAGACATTTAATAACAGGCAGAATATTAGTCAAATTTTAAAGTTTGGAACAAAAATGATTTTGACATCCTTGACTTTTAATATCTAGACTGTTACATCTAACTTTTGTTGGACCAGGTTTGGTCCACGGGCTGTATGTTTGACACCCCTGGATGAAATGCTTGTAATTCATCTAAACTGTGGATCAGAACTGTGGTGTAGTTCTGATCCAACTGCTCTGTTTACATTTTTATTTTATTTACGTATTTAACCAGATAAAATCGCACTGAGATCAAGATCTTTTTTACAAGGGTGACCTAAACAAGAGGTCAAGCAGCACATCCCATAATGAAAAAAACAGGTTCAAAGATCAGTGACGAGAATGAAAATAGAACCATTTCACCAATTTTTGTTTCCCTTTTAAACCCTTTTGTGTCGATGTTTTCTACTTTATTTTTTATTTTTTAAAATATCACAAATGTGAACTCCAGCTGTCCTGTTCTAGGGAGTTAGTTCTTAATTTTGTTTTGTAAAAACTACATCTTTGGTATTGCTAAGAGAGGACCAGTCATCCTTATTTGTATTGTCGGTGGAGTCACAGAAGTATCGCAGTAAGATTCAATTGTGATTTTCAGACAAAAAAGGTAAATTTCTATGTGAATTTCAATGTGAACCATGGAAAGTACCAATGCAAAGACAATTGAAAAAAACAAACAATAAAAACAGAAAAAAACAGGCAATAATTTAGTAATAACACAAAATAATAACAAGAGTTTGACAGAATTTTTAAAGTGCAGTGTAGTTTAGGTCACCAGTCATTTTTTAAAGCGTAGATTTGAACTTTTGGCATCTGCTTTTGGTCCACGGGCCGCATGTTGGACACCCCTGGATCAACTGCTAGTAGTTATTAAACTGTGTAAATGTACTGACTAGGGGTGAAAGAAAATATCAGTTCTGCAATATATCGCGATATTGAATTTCACAATACTGTATCGATATTAAAAAGTACAGTATCAATAATTTTAGGTATTTATTCAAACGCAGATATGGCAGAGGTTCATTTTTGTTTTTTTTTCTTTTTTGTTTATATTTTATTTATTATTATTTAACACTGTTTTATTCAATAATAGTTCCTTTGTTAGGATTGATTTAAAATACTGTTCTGATGTTAGTTCTGAACTAATAGAATATGAGCATTTGAACAGGATCTGAAACTGTAATGTCTGTAAAATATAATTTCAGTTTGAACACAAGAACATTTTGTGATGTAACATTAGATCCTGTTGGGATCAAATAAAAATGTGTTCAGTATTAGTGCAGATTTCTGCTGTAATTCAATTCTTCCAGGAAATAATTACTTTTTAAACAGCATCATGATATATCGTGATATATCGTATCATGATCCTAGTATTGTGATTTTGTATCGTATCGTCAGATTCTTGCCGATACACAGTCCTAGTACTGACGGTGGACGTCGTCGTCAACATCTCAACACGTCGGACGCACATGCCCAAACAGTGCATGTTGACCGTGCATGTCCCGCCCCTCCCCGTTGCGTGGCGTGCAGCTGCAGTGACCGTGTCCGTGCGACTCAGAACCCTGACTTTGACAAAGACAAGGTCACGCGGCGGCGAGTCCTCCATCATCCCCAACGCCGTTGTGTCTGAAGCCTGGACGGAGTCTCTGAAACCTACTTCCCTCCCTAAGAACCAGTCTGCTGACAGCTTGGAGCCAGTCCCTGTGCCCCCCCCCCTCCTGCTCTTAATTGACTTCCCAGTTTGATAACACATGCCTGTCTGATTGGAGCCGGGTTGTCTCGGTGATGCTCAGAGGAACGTGCCTCTTCAATAGCAGATCAATTAGTCTATTAAGATAACCATGGGCAGAGGTCCACGTAGAGCAGGGGGTCCAACATACGGCCCGTGGACCACAAACAGGACCGCCAGAGGGTCCGGTCCGGTCCATGGGAGGAATATGCAAAATGTAAAAATTACTCTGAAAATAATAATAATAATAATAATAATAATAATAATAATAATAATAATAACAATAACAATACATTTTATATGTAAGCACTTTTCATGAAACCCCAAAAATAAATACACAAGACAATCAATAAAATACAAAGGAAACACAAGTGATTTTAACAATTATATATTATTATTATTAGATATTTACAGTTAATGGTGTTGAAGTTGTTTTAGTTCCACATTCAAACCAATATGATCTAAAGTCAAATAATGCAATTCCACTCTGTTATAAACATCCAAACCATTTTATTTATATGGCACATTTAAACAGCAAGAACATTTCCAAAGTGCTGCACATCATTCAAACAATAAAACAATTTAAAAAAATACTAAAAGCAATAAATAAGTACATAAAACTGCAACAATGCTCTAAATAAAAAACTATGAAATAAAATAATTAAAAGTAATAAAATCAATAAAAATATATAAATTAATAAGACACATAGGACCACACAATTATTTGACCAGTGAATTTCCCCATTGTGGGGTCAATAAAGTCTCTAATATAATAACATCATATCATATAAATAATGACAACAACACAATTTCCTCTTGTGATATAAAAAAGAAAAATAACCTGAAATGTGTAAAAGAAAATTATGTATAATTGTACCAATATTCTGTCTGTTACTAAATGTTTTGTGTATTTGTAGATCCACTGTATCTGTACGTTATAATAAACATTTTTAATGATAAACTGAGGCAGAATATTGGTAAAATTACATGTATTTTTCATAATAAATTTCAGGTTATTCATGTAATTCACATTTTCTTAAAGGATAGGATCATCTAATTTAACTTTTTTTATACTAAAACAAAGAGAAAAAAATGTAGTAGTCATTATTTGTAGGTTAGTTTATTGGTAATTGCACTTATTTTTCTTAATAAATGTCAAATTGTTGATTTTATTCACATTTTATTCACATTTTTAAAGAATAGTTTGTAAATATCAACATTTTCAGCATATAATTTAACTTTTTTTTGCACTAAAACAGAGAAAAATTGTAGTAGTCATTGTTTATAGGTTTATTTAATGGTAACTGCACTTATTTTTCTTAATAAATGTCAAATTGGTCATTTTATTCACATTTTTTAAAGAATAGTTTGTAAATATCAACATTTTCATCATATAATTTAACTTTTTGTACTAAAAGAGAAAAATTGTAATACTCATTGTTTATAAGTTTATTTATTGGTAATTGCACTTATTTTTCTTAATAAATGTCATGTTGTTCATTTTATTCATTTTTTAAAGGATAGTTTGTAGATGTCAATGTTTTCATGATGTGATTTTACTTTTTTCTCTGTCTGACCAACTTTAGATCACATTGGTCTGAATGTGGAACCTGAACTAAAATGAGTTCAATGTCCATGTCTTAATATAAATTAGCGTAATTCTACCAATATTCTGCCTGTTATTAAATATTTTGTGTCTTATCTGTAATTTACATGCATAAATGATAAGTTAAGGCATAATATTGTTAAAATTGCACTGATTTTTCTAAAGAAATGTAATATTTCCCCAGATTATTCACATGTTTTTTGTGAAAGGATAGTTTGTAAATGTAAATATTTTCATAATTTAATGTTTTTTATTGGAGAACTTGGACCTCAGAGTCATTATCTACAGGTTATTGTGTTCTTATTTGACTGGTTCTGATCCACTTCAGATCATATTGGTCTGAATGTGGAACCTGGTGTAGAGGTTTTCTGTTACTTTCTAGCAGATGTAGTTCATAATTCACGGTGGATACAGTCTGTAGTGGGATGCATATTGGTCATAGATGCTCTGTGATGCAGACAGATGGTGGATCTCTTATTATTTTTTCGATGTGATTAATCCTGGTTCAGCCCTGGCAGGTGGCGCCAATATTCATTTCATTTTGATAATTCCTCAGATTACTTCAAGCAAATCTTAAAGCTGCACCGGGACAGATTTACACCGTTAAAACAGACCAAACACAGGACGTTTACATCAAACTTACAGTATCTGAGTGGTTTCAGCATCACTTTAACAACAACTGGAATCACCGAAGGAGAAGAAAGAATAAATAAACATTAAAAACATGGACGTTTGGCTGAAGACGTTTATGAAGGTGGATGTTTGGGGAAGTTAAATGATCTTCAGATATATTATTATTATTATTATTCGTAAACTTTCTCCTGCAAACATTTATTTTTACTGTGTATTTTTCCTTTTTTTCTTGTTTTTCATTCAGTTCTGTGTTGATCTGTGAAAACACTGAGTTCATGTGTACGTTTGCATGTTTAAAATTATCTAAAATGTAATTTTTGTTCTTTTTTTGCACATTTGATGCTAATTCTGAGCTTTTTTGTTCAGTTTTTATCTTACTAAAGTGCTTTGCTGTGAGGTTAAAGTTAAAAAAAAAGAGAGAAATTTGCACATTTTTATACCACTTTTATATTTTAAAATTTTTACTCTTTCATACAGTTTATCTCTAATTTCCACACATTTGATTGCACACTGTATTATATATATATATATATATATATATATATATATATATATATATATATATATATATCTGTTTCTTATTGTGTTGTAAGTGCAAGTGTCACTGGTAGGGACCATCTGCAATTTTGTCGCACAGCTGGTGTAATGACAATAAAGCCTATTCTATTCTATTCTATTCTATTCTATTCTATTCTATTCCCTTTTTTTTTTTTTCCATTTTGGGCGGAAATTATGAATGGCAGCAATAAGGGATGCGGATATAATTAATTGTAGTTTTTATTTATTTCAGTTAACGAAACAGTTTTTTTAAATTCTGGTTTTCGTCATTTCGTTAGTTTTCGTTGAAAAAAAAAAAAGGTTGGAAACACTGAGGTAGAGGAACACAAATGTGAAGTCTCCGTCTCTTCATAATACACAACGTAAAGTGAACTGCTTCCACAGGGTTCTCCTTTCCTGCAGATCTCTGATCAAAGTGCTGTGTTAGTGTTGCGGTGGAACCAGGTTTAACAAGTGTTCAGAGAACGCAGACCTCCACCAAGCACCCCGAACAGTGCACATGTGTGGATCGACCATTTCCGTTTAAATTAAACAGTTTCCAGGTTGTTCCATACAGCAGAAAAAGTTGAAGCCTGGTACCAGTCATGTGTATGTCAAATTATATTCAATTCCAATCAATATTTGTTGAGTTATAATGAAAAATGTGTGGTAAATGGGATTTTCAGTGTTAAATGTAAATGTCCACAGAGTCCACATTCCACAGTGGATGTGGACAGTTTTGTGCCAGATACAAGATATTGTTCTAAGCTACAGGTGGATCAAATTGGAGGCTAATCGGAGTCGTTTGGAATTTTTTAATGAATTTTGGAAAATTACTCAATGATGAGAGATAGGAAAATTGTAGATTTTGTGACCTTGCTGTGACCTTGAACTTTGGCCTACTTGGCCCAAAATGTAATGGGTTGGTCCCAGGGCCTAGGCCTATCTGTGGGGACAGTTTGGTAAAGATGGTTGGAATAGTTTTCTGTTAAGGGTTAGTGATTTTTGATTCTCTGATGTGCTGTGTCATGTGTTGTGTTGTTGTCGTTTTTCCGTTCTCTTCTGGGTGTGGGTGTGTGTTCTGTCTTTCCCTCCAAACAGATAGTGGTTAATGGAGGATGAGCTGCAGGTGTGGCACTGCTCTGCTGGCTGCTTCTGATTGGTTCCTCAGAGATGAGCTGGGAAATTTAAAAGCCGGATCCCCCTACCTCCCAGGAGACTCCCCTCTTCCGTCCCCCTCACTAGCGTCCAGCCTTCTGTAGCTTTTGTTGGAGAACGTTGTGAAATCTGAGGCAAAAGGAGGGAATCTTTTTCTTTAGGTTTTCTCCTGTTTTTCTGTTAGGAGTTTAGGTAAGATTGATGTATTTTGGTTTCCTTGGTTTGTGTTTGTAGATCAGCTGAGTGAGCTTGAAGTATGATTCTGTTTGTTATGTTTGTTACTTTGATTCCCAACCTGATTTAATTTTCTTTTTTTTGTAAATAAATATCTCAGATTGTAGTGGCAGGATTGCTGGACATTTGTTTTTTTTTTAGCTTGCTCCTGTTTGTTGAGGGACATGGAGGGAGGGGAGTCTCACATCATGTTGCGTCTCGGCAACCCCTAGACTGAGTGTAACATTTCCCTTAAAGTTGCTAACAAACAAACAAACACACAAACAAACACACAAAGCAAAGTGATCACAGTATCTCCTGGTGGAGGTCATCAAAGGTCATGTGACTCCTGTGGCTGCAGGTCCAGGTGCGTCCAGGAACAGTGTCCTTTGGTAAACATCTTTTATGGTGCTGTGGGCCCTGGGGGGGTCAGGGGCCGCTGTGCTGATGGGTGGTGGGTGTGGGGGGTGCTGCTGACAGCCTTTATTGGTGGCAGGATGAGCTTGTAACCCTTTATATAATTATTGTATTAAGGCCAGCGCGGCTCGTCCTCCGATCAATGCGCAGATCATTTCAGAAATGAATAGTTAGTATCGATCAGCTCCTTCAGCCATGTCTTATCAGCGTCCGGGACAGGTCGCCGTCCGTTAGCGCCGCTGTCATTTACGGCCTCTGTCATAGAGTTTGTATGTTTTGAAGGCGTCTCTGCTCAAAGGGAGACAATCCAATTTGCAATGGATTTCCTTCTATCTGTTTTTCCCACTCTGGGCTTCACAATAAGCAATAAATCAGAATCGTTTGTGTTTTTATCTCTTCGGCTCCTGTGTGGTTCATCTGACGTGGGGTCTCTGAGGACGGGGGGGTGATGGGGGAGGGAAGGAGGGGGTGTTGGGGGTGAGAGTCAGCACTTGAACTCCGTCTGAGGGATTGAGTGAACGTTGGATCAGACAAACCAGTGACCTTCAGGAGGAACTTAGTGTTTGTGTTCGTGATCTGTGGCACTTCACCTTTAGTAAGGGATTTATCAAGATTTACTATAATATTGTCTTCTGTATTTTGCATTTTTTTAGTTAAATCATGTATTTTCTTATGGATTTAAATCACTGTTCATGTAGATGTTCATTAAAGCTCAGATCAAAGCTGATAGTTCTATTAAAACAGAGAAAACTGAAGAAAAGTTACTTTTTCAGCAAAATATATTTCATATATTTAATATTATCTTCTGTATTTTGCATTTTTCCAGTGTAAATCATGTATTTTCTTATATATTTAAATCACTGCTTATGTAGATGTTCATTAAAACTCAGATCAAAGCTGATAGTTCTATTAAAACAGAGAAAACTGAAGAAAAGTTACTTTTTCAGTAAAATATATTTCATATTTTTAATATTTTCCTACCCCTCCTTCGCCCCTATGTAGCTGGGATAGGCTCCAAGTGACCCTAGTGAGGATTCAGGTTCAGAAAATGAGTGAATGAATGAATATTTTCCTCTGTATTTTGCATTTTTCAACAGAATATTCTGTTTTGTCTTGTATTTAATTCATCATTCATGTAAATGTTCATTCAAGCTCAGTAAATTCAAAGAAAACTGACAAAAAAGTGACATTTTCAGCAAAATATATCAATAACAAGTGTGTCCCAAAGCACTTTTTTTTAATCAGTTATTTGCAGGAAATCCAAAAGTTGCATGTTTAGACACAGAAAAAGAAAATTTGCTTTTATGTGTCTCCAAATTCATCACATTGCTAATGAAAAAGAGCAGACAGAAGAACTATCTTGTATTTTCTGTGTCTTTATTAAAATATTTGTGTGTAAACAGAATCATTAAACTGACCTTTTAACGCTCTATCTGCATCACTTACTGCTGCAGTTCATCATATGCAAAAAAAAAATAAATTAAAAAAAAAATCGAACAATTTATTCTTTAATTTTTATTTTTAGAATAGAATTGATCAAACTCCATGTGTTTTACTGATGAATCAACTCTGTTAACCTCCTCAGACCCAGCTATGGGTTTTCTGTCCACATTTGTGGACAAGAGTTTCACAACTTTATACAAAAAAAAAAAAAAAAGGAAAAGAAAACTGTCCACCACAAAGGACATTCCATAAAAATTTAAAAACTGCATCTGAAAAAACTGTTGCATTATGATGTTTCCAATGTAGGCACTTATTTAATAAAAACAAAAAAAGCTGGTACTTTGCTGACGTTTCCTGGGTCTGAGGAGGTTAAAGCTGTAACAAGATGAAACAAGTCTGAAAACGTGATCTTCTGCTTATTTTGTTCATTTTATTTTAACTTTAAGGGATAGAACAAGACAAACTATAATATTTAATGAATTTAGAGGTAGAATAAACTATTCTAATGATCAAATGTTCAATATGTTTGAATAAAATAAAGTAAAACTTTGAGGTTCATGATATTAAAACAGAGAAAACTGAAGAAAAACAGACTTTTTCATCAAAGATATTAATAACTGAACATAAAAACAAACCTCTTCATCCACTGTCATTGATTCAGCTCCATGGGTTTTACTGGTCAGTCAGTGCTGGTCACTACTTGTTTTTGTTCATTTTCTTGCTTGATTTTTTTTTCTTTTACAATTTTGTTTAGTTTGTGGCTTTTTTTTTTTTTTTTTTGTTAATGTTACTTATTATTTTGTTGATTTATTATTAATATTTGTTCATTTTATTCACTGTTTTACCTCTTTGTTAATTTTGTTGCTTATTTTATTCTTTTTTACTTTATTTTAGTAAATGTTTTGCTTATTTTGTCACATTATTGATTATTTTGTAGGTTGTTTTCTTCATTTTTGTTCATTTCATTCACTGTCATTGATTCAGCTCCATGGGTTTTACTGGTGAATCAATGTTTGTCGATACTTGTTTTTGTTTATTTTCTTGCCTGATATTTTTTTTTCCTTCAATTTATTTCAGTTTGTGGCTTATTTTGTTAATGTTACTTATTATTTTGTTGATTTATAATACATTTTTGTTCATTTTATTCATTATTTTACCTCTTTTTGTTCATTTTGTTGCTTATTTTATTGTTTTTTTACTTTATTATTGTAAATGTCTTGCTTATTTTGTCACTTTTTTAAAAAAATTATTTTGTGGGTTTTTTTATTCCTTTTTGTTCATTTTCTCCACTGTCATTGATTCAACTCCATGGGTTTTACTGGTGAATCAATGTTGTCAAATCTTGCTTTTGTTCATTTTCTTGCCTGATTTTTTTTTTTTTTCTATTTAGTTCAGTTTGTGGCTTATGTTGTTATTGTTACGTATTGTTTTCTTAATTTATTATAAATTTTTGTTCATTTTATTCATTATTTTGGCTCTTTTTCTATATTTTGTTGCTTTTTTTTTTTTTTTTTTTACTTTAGTAAATATTTTGCTTATTTTGTCACATTGATTATTTTGTGGGGTTTTTTTTATTCATTTTTGTACCTTTTTTTTTCATTTTGTTGCTAATTTTATTCTTTTTTTACTTTATTTTAGTAAATATTTTTGCTTATTTCGTCACATTTTTTAAACTATTTTGTGGGTTTTTTATTCATTTTCATTCATTTTATTCACTGTCATTGATCCAACTCCATGGGTTTTACTGGTGAATCAATGTTGTAGAAGATGACGGTGTTTCCACGGTAACTCCGGAGCCTCTGAACATCTAAATGGCTCATATCTGATGACCATGAAAAGATGAAGAACTGTATTTGACACCAATTATTTCCATGTATCGATAGGATTAATCAATCAGCAGCTATTAAACAGTTTCGATCAGCAGATGGTGTAGATCGACGGTGGATGTTTGTGGTAAAAAATTCAGAGTATCGTCCGTATTCAAGTTTATTTTGCACATAATGCTGCTAAATTTCACCAGAAACATATAATTTTTACCTATTTTTCATCTAAATTCACTTGTAGGTCAGTAATAGTAGATGTTTGGGTCTTTTATGGGTTAAATCCAGTTGTGTGACTTGATTTCTTCAGATTTTATACGGTACATTTCTTTATTTTTTGCTAAAAAAAGATGCGATAATAAGACGTTTCAGGTTGACGGACATGCAAAAACCAGTCTTCTGTAGTGTGACGGTGCGATGGCGCTGGTGTGTTTGTGTGTTTATTCCTCTTTGTTTGAGGGCGCCGACCCCCCCGGTGTCATGTTTGTACTTTTCCCCTCTTGCCTCCTAAACTGTGAATGACAAGATATATCCATCAGAGGCCCGCTGCTCGATTTCAATAGCAGCTCAGGGGGAATCATTCAGAGAAATGTAATTTACTCACTATTGGTCAGTTTGACCTCTGACCTCAATCACTTGACACGGTCGCCATAGTAACCGTTGGTTTAAAAAAAAAAAAAAAAAAAAAAAAAGGAGTCAGATAGCGTCATCTCAGCTGCTCATCCAGTACACACACACATACACACACAAACACACACACACACACACACACACACTCAGCTTTATCTAACCAGAGGAAAAAAAAGGAAAAAGAACTTGTAAAAGAGGCTCAAATAATCCTGTGAAATAGGATTTACATCACATCCAACGCACCAGGATTCATTACACTGAGCGTTCCTGATCATTACATAATTATATCAACACTGCTATTTGTCATAACTGTCAGACGCAGTCATTTTTCTTTTTTTTTTTTTTACGCTACTGACAGATTAATTACAGCCAATTATTTTAGAAGTGTTCTGGCACTAATTAGTCATACAGTTACACAGCGCTAATAGCAGAGGGATCAAAGAAAACAAATGACTATCATACATCATTTCAATTAAGCGACATGATGGATTAATTAACACTCTGTCATTTTAATGCCCTGGGTGGTCGGATATGATGAGGGATGATGGGTAATGGGGGGGAATTCAAGAGCACTCATGTGTTTGGTAAATATTTGCAGCTCAAAATATGAAGCGCATTTAACTGTTCTGTATGTGAAGGGGGAAAAAAAAGACTGGAAATGAAAACGACTAGAAAACAACTGTAGGTTATGAATCTGTCACATGTTTACGTCAATAAACCAGAATAACCAGAGAAATCAGTGTTTTTTTTCTCCACTTTTATAACTGAAATATGTCACCAGCGTCCATTGTTCTGCAGATATTTCACCAGAAAAACATGAATAAATAATATGAATTAAATGGAATATTTATTACCACATTGTACGGACAAAAAAAATCAATGTTATAGACGATTTACAGTTTTAATCAGCTGTTTTATTGCCACGAGACTGAAGACTAAACACAATAAACACAATAGTATACAAAGAAATCATATAGAAAAGATGTATATATATGATCATCCACACATTTACTTGTAAATGTTCATATACACAACATATATCTGTATATAAATAGAATTCTATGTATGTATGGATGTAGGTCTATGTATATATGTGTATATTTACCCATATATAGACACAAAACACAATAAAATACAATGTTCTTTATCGTCATCCAGTTTTACAAACACTGTAAAACATAAAAAAACCCCAAATGAGATAAATTAAACTAAAATAAATGAAAAAGACAAGTACAAACTCATCCTTAGAAGTATCGTAGATTCATCATGATATTTTTGCATATTTTTCTTATTCTTGTCTTTTCTTTCGACTGTCACATGCTTGAAATTCGTAATCAATCAATCAATCAATCAATCAGTCAGAAAGCATAATCATCCCCGTTTCATTGTACAATAACTCACCTCTGTCTGACGTTAAACCTCTTTTCACTCTGAACTTAAATATTTTGTTCCTTCATCAAACTGAATATCACTGTTTATTTTGTACACCTTAAAGTTTAATTATCCAGGTTTTTTTTTTTTAATCATTTTTTTTATGTTTAATATGTTCTCTTGTCCACATGTAAACAGTGTGTTTACGTTGCAGAAATGGAAATTTTGAAAAACTTTTACTAATCAGAGGAAGAAAATATCTGTTTAGAGACAAATATATGTTAATGTGTCATATTTTAACTGTAGAACACAGAAGAGGATTAAGGCCAGTGGAAAAAAAATTAAGGTCCAGTATATATTTTTGATTATTATCATGAAAAAAACTTAGAATTCTGACGTTTTTCTCAAAATAATAATAATAATAGTAATAATAAAAATATATTTGACCTTAATGTTATTATTTTTTCCAGTGGTCCTAATCCTCCTCTTTAGTATAAACACATTCATAGTTGAATATAAACAAACAAATGGGTGGAAGTTTGTATTTTTGTTGAGTCTGCAGAGGGACACTGATCTCATGAAAAGGCCTTGTATGTCACACCAGTTCTTATGGCATTTGTTGTGCTTATATGTATGCATTTTTGACCTTTTACGTGTTATTCAGCGCCATTTGATCACATGTCAATTTACGCCCAAATCTCCAGTTCACATAACCCTAACCCTCAATGCACGGTATGTAATATATAATAATAATAATAATAATAATAATAATAATAATAATAATAATAATAATAATAATAATAATAATAATAATAATGATATAACAGTGTGAACCCACACGGAAAGCTTATAATGTGTACAGATAAGCTGACAGTTAAAAGTGTTGTGTATATTAATGTCATCACATTGTCAGGGGAATCATCTCAGTTCAGTCATTGAAGCATTTATCATGATTTTCAGAAACAAAAACCCACCTCTAACCACTTACTATGAGTTTCACTACTATTACCTACATATTTTATGATGGTTTTCATTGACAGATTTAAAGTTGTCGCTGTGGAAGTTGTATTAAATTGAAATATTTTCTACAACAGAAAGTTCATCTGTCGTACACTTCCATCTGACTCAAATATCTGTTGATTGTTTTAAATCCTCCGATAGAAGCTCATTTAGTTTATTGACGACACGGGGGGGGTCAGCACTGCCCCCCCTGACTGAGGTCGTCCATCAGACTGTGCAGACCCATGTCCGTCATCAGGACATCAGCTGTTTTGCTGCTTGTCAGTGAAAACCAGAGCAGCTTTGACTGAAACACCAGAATGAGTGTTTACAGGTTTAGAACCACACACACGTCAGACTGTCCATGGACTCACACACATGTGGAGTGGACTCATGTGTGGACTGAGGAACAGAAGTTTAGATCTGATAGTTTATGCTCAGCCTCTTTTCATGCCATATACTGTCCATAACTGTCCATATTATTTGTATTGTCCATTTTGTGTCTACATTTTCCATATTACATCCACAGTTTACGGTGCATACAGATGTTTGAATCCAGGCCTTTTAATGTGGCCTGTTGGGCCCTTCCCTCCTCCTCCTCATCTTCCCTCCTCTTCCCTCCTCTTCTCTTCTCTTCTCTTCTCTTCTCTTCTCTTCTCTTCTCTTCTCTTCTCTTCTCTTCTCTTCTCTTCTCTTCTCTTCTCTTCTCTTCTCTTCTCTTCTCTCCTCTCCTCTCCTCTCCTCTCCTCTCCTCTCCTCTCCTCTCCTCTCCTCTCCTCTCCTCTCCTCTTCTCTCCTCTCCTCTCCTCTCCTCTCCTCTCCTCTCCTCTTCTCTTCTCTTCTCCTCCTCCTCCTCCTCCCCCCCCTCCTCTTCCTCCTCCTCCTCCTTTTCCCTCCTCCTCCTCCCCCTCCTCTTCCTCCTTTTCCCTCCTCCTCCTCTTCTCTCCTCCTCTTCTTCTCTCCTCCTCCTCTTCTCTCCTCCTCTTCCTCCTCTTCTCTCCTCCTCCTCTCATGCCTTGTTGACCCCTGGCGTTTAGACCATATATCTCCGTTGTTGACCTTACTAATGAAACTTTGTCATTGATCAGTGAACGGGTCCTTGTTGTTGGCTTTTACTGTAGCTCCTGACGTGGCAGCTCTCCTCCAGCCTTTAAAGCTGCAGGCAACAGTTTTCCACTGGCTAATCCAACTCGATATGGCAGACGCACTCACTCTTCATTTAAACAAACAAAAGCAGCACATAATGATCAGCGCTGCCATTATGGCCGATTGATTTGATCTGGTCCAAGGCGCTGTGGATTTATTTTCGTTTATGCCCATATAGACGCCTGTCGCAGCCTCACAATGCATGTGTGAGCATGTGCATGTGTGTCCTGTCCAAACAAATGCAGTTTGGGCCAAAGAGCCTGCGGCGACGCTCGTCCTTTAATTGCCATTTACATACCGGCCCAATCATTAATTTCTAATTCCCCCATTATTTGTCACCCTCACCCCCCACCATCACCCCATTCACCCTCCTGTCTGAGGCCTGTGTCAATGTCAGGGCTCGTCAGTGTCATCTTGTGCTTCATTTCAGAACCAGAATCAGCTTTACTGGCCAAGTATTTGAACACATACAAGGAATTTGGCTTCGGTTTTTCTTTTGCTCATAAACCCAAACACACTTAAACATAGACCTAATATAAACAAACATCAACTAGACACAAGGACAAGAATGGGTTCAGAATAGTTTAGATAAATATGAATAACTGGGTAGATGTGTACAGAGAACCGGTTTATTAATTCAAATATATATTTATGTTTATATTAATTCCATAGAGGATTTATATTGTAATATGTACAGAGTGTAAATTGGAGTTTTCATGCATCATCAGACGAAGCTTGATTCAGGGTGAATTCAGTCACTGATGCTTATGATGATTAAGTCATATTTCAACAGGAAGGATTCAGGCCTGGACTTTAATGTTTAATTTAAGGGGAATATTTAAGTTAAACTTCATCCCGCTCCTTTTTGAATATGTTTTTCCTTTTTATTTTATTATTATTTTTTTTTTACATATTGTTTTTCTTTGTTGTATTTGGTTTTAAATGTTGATATTCAAAACAGAAATAAACAAACAAAAACAAAATATAATAAGGAAAAAATAACCCATAAAGACCCAGTACTACTTTTGTGGCAGTTCCCAAATAACTTTAATTCTTTTGTACTTAAATTTAAGCCTTAAAATACACAAAAAACTGAACTAAATGTGTTGTAAGGGGAGGGCCAAGTGCAAGGGCCAAGGGGTGAATTTGGGATTGGGTCTATGTTTCATGTTTTGCTGCCGTACTTTCCTACCTGGACCAGGTCACAGAGCTCTGGGTTCAGATCCTGGTCCTTTGGGAACCACCTGGACCTTCTGAACCATTTGTTTTTGGGACCATTTTGCACATGTGCAAACACACGTTCCATGCAGAGTTCAGCAGCAGTGACATTTTAAAGGTGAAAGACGTAGTGTTTAACAGGTACTTTTCCGTCCGTTGTAGGACACAAATGTTGCTAATTTCTGCACCTTTTAAGAAATGCTGTAAAGCTCTGCGAAACCCCATTAAAGGACCATCGGTGGAAATCAAAGTGCAGAACACTGGAGCATGAAAATACCAAGAAAATTAAACAGTGTAACATCTGTCTGAGCTTAAATTTCATGTTCACTGGTTATAATTGCATTTTAGCAATCAGGAAGCGCTTAGAAAATGCATAAACATCAAAAAAGCTTTTTGTTTATGATTAAGTTGGGGCCATTACAATGAATTCCATCACTTAACTTCCAGTCAAAGGGGATTATTGAGCTTTATGATGCAGCCAGTGAAATATCAATAGTACTGGATGGGGCTGTTGGGGTTTTTGCACACTGCTCTTTTGTTTGGTTGTAAATGAGCTGCATCAAATTCAATGACCACAGAAGCCATTAACAATGGACACATTGGATGAGTTCCATGATGTAAACATGCACAGTCTGAACACAAAGGCCGAGGATGCAGCGACTGGGCGACACAGGGAAATAAAAACCAGGATGGTGTTTGTGCATCAGAGGTCGTTACCAAAGCGGTCTGTCCATGAAATGGGTTTATTTTGGTATCTGGCACTTTTCCAGCTTTTTTAGACACAACAATAAAAGGTAAATGTAGACATATTTCCCCCTAGGATGGAACTAATGATAACCTCAGATAAATGCACAAAAAATTATACTCTTGCTCTGATCCATCCCATAATTAATGAATTTATAATCAAATATTGGGTCCAAAATTGGGACAGTCAGAGCTACCTAGGTGAAGATGTGAAAACGTGTGTAAATGGTCTTCTATAGACTCTAAATAAAGACACTGTGTTAAATGTGTGGATCCTAGTGGTTTTTCTAATCCACACATGTGGGTTTTTCATCAATCTCAGTCTCATTCCAGGTTTGGTGTGGAACCCATGGTGTCCACTGATGTTACATACAGAACCAGAACATTTAACCCTGCAAAGCCTGAACCATTAAATCACTGACAGAAAATTCCACTTCTTAGAAACTGGAGCCTTTATTGGTCCTTCTGAACAACCAAAAAAACATTTTTCTAAATATCAGTTTCGATGTATGAGTTTCAACTTTGTATCATATTTAATCCATCAGGTCTCAATACTTAAATATTATTATTTATGAACAAACAAAAACATAATATAACACAAACATGTCTAACAAATTGATCATTCCTTTTCAAAATGGTCAAAGCGCTTCCTCATTAATGACAGTATTGTCGTGTCACTGGAAAGGCCTCTGGTGAACGAACTCCTCCCCTGGTGGATTATCTGTGTATTGCATGTATCTAATTGTATACATCAGGTTTTTCAAGAAAAAAAATACCACACTGATCATGTAGAGGGCTTCAAAAGTCATGCATCAGATATGATATGTTTAGCGTCAAAGGGTTAAACACAAATAAATCTCAAGTGATTTTGCAACAGCGGTCATTTTTGTGAAACACTCTGCCTTGAATATTTACTTCAATTCCCAAAATGCACCTGTGAGAGAGTAAAAAGATATTCAAAAAAATTGTACCGCCTAATTTGGGTGTCCTTTTCCCTGGTTCCGTCGGGGTAATAACTGCTGCAGAATCATCGGTGCACTGGTGGAATACTGACTAGTGTTAATTTCAGGGTAAAACTCTGATATCACTGTGTTGTTTGTGGGGCTGTGTATTGGCAACAATCTGGCAGTACAATACAAATCACAATACTAGGATCACAATATGATATATCACGATATATCATGATACTGTTACAAAGGCAATTTTTTGTTAGTGTCTTTTTTATTTCCTTGAAGAATTGAATTACACCCGAAATCTGCACAAATACTAAACACATTTTTATTTGATCCCAACAGGATCTAACGTTATATCACAAATGTTCCTGTGTTCAAACTGAAATTCTGTTTTACAGACGTTACAGTTTAAGATCCTGTTCAAATGTTCATATTCTATTAGTTCAGAACTAACAGCAGAACTGTATTTTAGTTCAATCCCAACAAAGGAACTAACATTATTTAATAAAGGAGTTAAATGATACTAAATAAAATATGAACAATAAAGAAAAACAAACATGAACCTCCACAATATCTGCATTTGAATAAATACCTAAAAATATCGACACAGTACTTTTTAATATCGATACAGTGTTGTGAAATGAAATATCGCAATATATTGCAGAACTGATATTTTCTTACATATATTTATTCTATTCTATTATATATGTATATATATATATATATATATATGTATATATATATATATATATATATATATATATATATTATATTATATTATTATATATATATATTATTATATATATATATTATTATATATTATTACTATTATATTTATCTATATTTTCTTTCTTATTTTCTTAGTTTTTTTGTGGGTTTATCTTGTGTAATAATGTGAGTGTTGGAAAAAAACTGAAAGAAAGACGGATGAGTTCATTATAGAAACCTGGTGTCTGTGTTACATGTGGATTTTTGTAAAATATATTTTATCTGAAAATAGTTTCTCTTTTATCTGAGTAAATATCGAACCCAAAGTGCTTCATAACATTCGTCTCCGTCTGGTTTGAATGTTTCGTCTCTCTGTCCTGTTTTTAGGACAAGTGTCGTAAAAACACCCAAATGCATTTGACAAAATGATGAATTTTCCTGGTATGAAAGACGCCGGCAGAACCCGTGCTGGGACTCTGACCTTCTTTTATAGATTTTGTAAAGCCAGGTGTGGGTGCTTTGCATGTCGGCGTTCTCTATTGGACCTGTCGCCACCATCTGAAGCCCAGTAGTCGCAATTACCGGCTGATCATCGCCACAAGCCAGATAATAATTAGAGGTTGACAAAATTCAGGGCCAGGTTGGAGAGCTATTGATTTCCCCATGTTCCCTCTTTGGAAGGATCAAGAAAATAAGACATGAAATTTACTGTCTTCATAAAAGTTTTAGTAAATCAGGCCATTTGAAAGGGTTATCGACAGTTTTTTCATTACCATACATAGTGTTCTCTAAAGCGTTTTTGATTATTAGCAATAAGAGAGCAGCTTTCTCCTTTGTGTCTTTCATGCACCAATAAATAATGGCTCCTTTGGAATTTTCGGAGGTAATTTTAATCACCCAGTCGCACATATAACCTCAGCGAGGTTATAACAGGATTACTTTCCAATTTAACGTTGACAAAGACTGCCTTAAGCTCTCAGCTGAGAAATACACATATGAAGGCGTTCAGAGAGAAAAACAATGCACAGACACAGCGCTGAAGGCCAAAACAGGCCCTGGTCATGTAATTAGACCTGCTTTTACATCCAGTCTGACTCCACCTGCTCTGTTCATACATGGAACATACGTGTAAAAGTCCAAATTAACCGTGATATTGACACAGACAGACTTTATTTGTCATTGGAATTTACACACGTACAGTCCTCAAGAGACGAAATGTCCTGACTCTGGCTTTGAGTCATGTAAAGATAAAAGAGCACCGGTGTTAAAAGAACTAAAATATACAGATATGAAAGAACAAGAAAAGATAGGGGACGATAAGATAAAATAAGATAAGATACGGTACGATAAGTTAAGAAGATATGGTACGATAAATTAAGATAAGATACAATGAAATATGATAGGATAGGATAGGATAACATAAGATACGATAAGTTAAGATAAGATGATATGGTATGATAAATTAAGATAAGATACGATAGGATAAGATACGATAAGTTAAGATACAATACATAAGTTAAGATAAGATACAATAAGATCTAAGATGAAATACAATAAGTTAAGATCAGATATGATACATAAGTTAAGATAACTTAAGATAAGATACAATAAGATAAGATAGGATAACATAAGATACGATACGATAAGTTAAGATAAGATACGATACATAATTTAAGATAAGTTAAGATAAGATACAATAAGTTAAGATATAAGATAAGATATGATAAGTTAAGATAAGATACAATAAGTTAAGATAAGATATAAGACATGATAATTTAAGATAAGTTAAGATAAGATATGATAAGATAGGATATGATAAGTTAAGATGAAATACAGTGAGATAAGACAGGATACGATAAGATAATATACAATAAGATAAGATGTAAGATAACGTATGGTACGATAAGATGCAATAAGTTAAGATAAGATAAGTTAAGTTAAGATAAGATAAGATATAAGATACGATACGATAAGTTAAGACTTTATTGATCCCAAAATGGGTACATTTCACAGTTGACAGCAGCAAAATACAAAAATAAAGTGCAGGAAAAACAGAGGATAGGCTGAAAATATACAGGTATGAAACATAAAATATAAGAGGAAACAGAAGTCTGCAATTTATATAAATATTTATATACATTTAGATTGAAATAATATATACATATTTACAATATAGATGCACCTGTTATAATATTCATAAAATAAACATATAAACTAATAACTAATAAATAAAAAACATAAAACCAGTTCATAAGGCACAGGTGTCAAACATGTGGCCCGGGGGCCAAATCTGACCCGCCAAAGGGTCCAGTCCGGCCCTGGGGATGAATTTGTGAAATGCAAAAATTACACTGAAGATATGAACAATCCTTTTAATTCAGGTTCCACATTCAGACCAATTCAATCTCAAGTGTGTCTGACAAATAAAATACTATCATAAGCTCCACATTTTTCTCTTTGTAAATGCAAATATTTTCATGTGTTTACACTAAAATAAAGTATAGTTTCGCAAAAAAAGGTGAATAACCTGAACAAATATGAACAACCTGAAATGTCTTAAGAGAAGTAAGTACAAATTTCACAAGTGTTCAGAGAACGCAGACCTCCGCCAAGCACCCCGAACCGTGTGCATGTGTGGATCGACTATTTCTTTTTAAATTAAACAGTTTCCAGGTTGTTCCATACAGCAGAAAAAGTTGAAGACTGGTACCAGTCATGTGTATGTCAAATTATATTCAATTCCAATCAATATTTGTTGAGTTATAAGGAAAAATGTGTGGTAAATGGGATTTTCAATGTTAAATGTAAATGTCCACAGAGTCCACGTTCCACAGTGGATGTGGACAATTTTGTGCCAGATACAAGATATTGTTCTAAGCTACAGGTGGATCAAATTGGAGGCTAATCGGAGTTGTTTTGAAATTTTTTTAATGAATTTTGGAAAATTGCTCAATGATGAGAGATAGGAAAATTGTAGATTTTGTGACCTTGCTGTGACCTTGAACTTTGGCCTACTTGGCCCAAAATGTAATGGGTTGGTCCTAGGGCCTAGGCCTATCTGTGGGGACAGTTTGGTAAAGATGGTTCGAATAGTTTTCCTGTAAAGTTGCTAACAAACAAACAAACAAACAAACAAACAAACAAACAAACAAACAAACAAACAAAGCAAAGCAAAGCAAAGTGATCACAATACCTCCTGGTGGAGGAAACCAGATTGTGCATGTTTCTAAATGTTTTGTGTGTTTGTTGATCCACTGTGATCTGTATGTTATAATGTACAAGTGTAAATGATAAACTGAAGGTTGATATTGTTAAAATCACACTTATTTTTTCAGTTTATTCATGTTATTCACATCTTTTGTAAGGATAATTTGTAGATGTGAACTTTTTCATAGTGTAAATTTACCTTTTTCACTGTAAAACATAGAGAAAAGTTTGGAGTTGACATCATTTATATATTATTATGTTATTATTTTCCTGGTTCGGCCCACTGCAGATTAAATTTAGCTGAATGTGGAACTGAACTGAAATGAGTTTGACAGCCCTGACATACGGGAATATTTAAACATGTATGTTCAGTGTGTTTCAGTGGCAGCGTTAGTGCGTTAAAGTCCTGCAGAATGAGGATTTGATGATGGGCTTTGACAGAGACATGAGGAACAGGCTGAAACATGAGGTTAAATTTCCACCCAGATCAACTCGGTGCAGTTGGGTTGGACTTGGCGTGTGTTGGAGAAAAGCCCGGGGGGTCGTTTCCCCTCCTCGATGGACAGACTATTAACTTTTTGATTGGCAGTGAGGCTGACGCCGCCTGCTCATCATTGAACCCTGTCGATTCCTCAGCATCTGGAAACAGCACATAAATTCCGAGGCCCAAGTATGAACGGTCTCAGCATCCTGTGAAAAGGGCTGCATCACACAGCCATAAAGAAAAACAGCAGCGTTTCACCGACGCTGATTCCCTCGCCGGCACAAAGTCGCAGAAATAAATGACTCGGAACATTTGTGTGAAGGAGAAGACGCTGAGTGTCGACAAGTCCTCCTTAAACCAGGGAGGGGCAGAGATTTATTCTTTATTCAGTCTCCTTCCACTTGGATGGACAGATACTTTTACCACTAAAACAGACTTATGCATGTATTTTATCTGTACTTCCATCATATTCACTGGTCTACATCTGTTGGAATGAGTTTAAAGACCCTTAAAGACCCTCAAGTCCACCTTAAACCTAAACCATCTACTGATCTAAACTGTTTAATAAACTCTGATCCGCTAATCCTATCAATACATGTTAATAATTGGTGTAAAATACAGTTCTTCATCTTTTCATGGTCATCAGATATGACCATATTTGGACGTTCAGAGGCTCCCTAGTTACCATGGAAACACCGTCATCTTCTACAACATTGATTCCCCAGTAAAACTCATGGAGTTGGATCAGTGACAGTGGATGGAAATGAACAAAAATAGATTCAAAACCTGCAACATAATAAAAGTGTGAAAAAAAGAGCCAAAAATGGACTAAAATGAAGTAAAAAAACAACAAAAAAAGGAGTAAAATAAGGAACAAAATAAACAAATACAGCCCAAGTGATCAACAAAATGAACAAAAATGAATAAAAACCAACAAAATAATAAATAATGTGGAAAAAAATTAGCCAAAAATTGACTAAAATGCATTAAAAACAAATAAAATAAGGGAAATATTCTGTTGGGTTTCTGTAAATTGACTTAGAGTCTGGTTTTGACCAACTCTATATATAAAATGTCAAGAGATAACTTTTTTTGTGATCTGGCGCTATATAAATAAAATTTGATTGATTGAGTGATTTAATTGGTTTTCCCCTGTGAGTCGCTTTGGAAAAAAGCGTCTGCCAAATGCGTAAAGAAAAGAAAGAAAAAGAAAGAAAGAAATAAAAAGAGTCAAAGTAATGAATAAAATGAACAAATTTTAATAATAAATCAACAAAATAATAAGTCACATGAACAAAATAAGACACAAATGGAACGAAACTGAAGAAAAAAAAGTAAACGAACAAAAACAAGTATTGATTCACCACGCCGTTAACATTTATCTTTCTCACTTAACCCTTAAAGACCCAAACGTCCACCTTTAACTCTTAACTCTTTCAGTGCCACGGGCCGATTAAATCAGCTTTACGAATACAACCTTTAAAGTGCCGCGGGCCGATCAGATCGGCTTTGGAGAACACACCAGATGTTACCGAGCGGTTTCCTGCAGGATTCTTCGAATATTATAAGAATGACGCGAAATACTGAAAAATTCTGTGGCACTTTTAAGGCTTTTAAGGCTTATTAGCCCCTTAACTGTCTGGCACCGAAAGAGTTAAAGACCCAAAAGTCCACCTTTAACCTAAACCATCTACTGATCTAAACTGTTTAATTCCTGTTGATCCACTAAAACTATCAATCCATGTCAATAATTGGTGTAAAATACAGTTCTTCATCTTTTCATGGTCATCAGATATGACCAAATTTGGACGTTCAGAGGCTCCGTAGTTACCATGGAAACACTGTCATCTTCTGCAACATTGATTCCCCAGTCAAACCCATGGAGTTGGATCAGTGACAGTGGATGGAAATGAACAAAAGTGAATTAAAAACCCACAAAATAATAACAAATGTGATAAAATAAGCAAAGAATTTAGTAAAAGTAAAAAAAAAAAAAAAAAAAAAAAAAGCAACAAAATGTAGAGAAAGAGGCAAAATAATGAAAAGAATGAACAAAAATTAATAAGAAATCAACAAAACATTAAGTAACATTAACAAAGTAAGCCACAAACTGAACAAAATGGAAGAAAGAAAAAAAATCAGGCAAGAAAATGAAAAAAACAAAAAAAAACAAGTATCAACAACATTGATTCACCAGTAAAACCCATGGAGTTGGATCAATGACAGTGGATGAAGATGTTTGTTTTTATGTTCAGTTATTATTATTTTTACTGAAAAAGTCACTTTTCTTCTGTTTTCTTTGTTTTAATATAATGAACCTCAGAGTTTTACTTTATTTTATTCAAACATGTTGAATATTTGATCATTAGAATAGTTTGTTCTAACTCTAAATCTATCTGTCTGTCTAGGATAATATTACAGTAAATTGTGATAAATCACTTACTAAAGGTTAGATATTGAGGTAAATTCCTTTGAATTCTGCCACTAAACTAACGCTGAGTCTAATTTAATGTTTTTACGTCTGTTTTTAGAGTTTTATTACCTGTTTTATGTACATTTTTAGTGCAGATGTATGGATGAAATCTGTTTTCTATAACACGTGCTGCCACTGTTTTACTCTGGAAAAGATTTTAATCTCAACGACTTTTTTTTCTCCAGGTTAAATAAACATTAAATAAAAACAAATAAATAAATCTGTTGTTTTCGACACCACGATTCCAGCAAATTTCTGCGTAAAAATGGCGTTTTCCGTCCTCCAGTGGAATATTGAAGTGACAGAAGTTTCCATACCTTACTTCAGCCCTTACTTTAATTACTTGTTAGTCTTTTTATAGGGGCAGAAAATATGGCTGTCAGGGTTTATGGGAGGGCCGAAAAAAGGGCTGACCTGTTTTATCTGCCCTTGCACACGCATCAGTGTAATGATGACAAAACGGGATGTTAACTAATGATTAGTAGAAATGGTTGCAGTTAATTAGTTGGTCCTTCGTTTATCGTTCCATTTGCACATTTTGGGGAGCAATCGTTATTAATTAGGGCCATCATGCCGAAAGGGGTGAGGTGGAACCCTACAGCCAAGTTAATCAGGCTGCAATGAAAGCTCCATTATCCTGCTCCGTCCTGTTGGCCTGTGATCTATGAGGATTATCTAAAAGCTGCAACAGGATCACACACAGCAACGGGATCACACACAGCAACGCAGCAGCAACGGGATCACACACAGCAACGCAGCAACGGTATCAGACAGAACAACGGGATCAGATACAGCAACGCAGCAACGGGATCACACACAGCAACGCAGCAGCAACGGGATCACACACAGCAACGGGATCAGACACAGCAACGCAGCAGCAACAGGATCACACACACCAAAACAACAGCGGGATCAGACACAGCAATGCAGCAACGGGATCACACACAGCAATGGGATCAGACACACCAACGCAGCAACAAGATTATATATATATATATATATGTATGTGTGTGTGTGTGTGTGTATATATATATAAAAAAATAAAATCCTCTGTATTTTGTTGATTATTCAGTGCATTTTCTTTGTTATTTTGTTCATTATTTCGTTCATTGTTTGAATTGCTTTTTTTTTTTATTTTGTTGATTATTTTGATAATTTGTCTTCATTATTATAATTTTTTTTATTTTGTTGATTTTGTTGTTGATTTTGTTGATTATTTTGTTCATTTTTCTTCGTTTTGTTGATTATTTTATTCATTTTGTTGATTATTTAGAGCATTTTGTTTGTTATTTTGTTCATTGTTTTGTTCATTTTTACATCATTTTGCTTTTTTTTTTTCTTCACTGTTCCATTTGTTGCTGGTATAAAACATCAGTAAATTAAAACCATAACTCTCATATTATCTGAACTAAAGAGTTAAAGCCACGTTAAGTGTAACTGTAGTTTTTGCTGCTGTTCATCCTTCTCGTATATCAGACTGGATCTAAATACACAGACAAATGTGTGGACATTAGAACTAGAATAAACCAACAAACACTGTGATGAACTAAGACTTTTACACACTAAAGTACATGTACAGTAATGGCTTCTTAGACAGTAAAATTTAAAAAAAGAAAGAATTTAAACATTCAGTATCTCAAACATAATTATATTTATTATTATCGTAAATATTCACTCTTCTCCATCATTAAATGAATCCATACATTTCACAGAGGCAGTGAACACACCACAGGCTCCTGCTTCTATAAAGGAAATGTCGTTAATATTTCTGTGAGTCTTTTTCTAACCGTTTTTCACTCAGTAAACGTATATTAAATGGAATTCCTTCACATTTTGAATATTTGTGACTATTTCTGCCCTAAAATGAAGAACCAGATGCAGTGTAATGTCTGTAGAAATAATATTTAACCACATTTACAAACAGTGAAACAATAGGAGTCCATTTTATGTAGATATGTGGAATATTCATATTATATTCCTTTAGATTCTGTGGAATTAGATAAATTGACATTATGCATTTAAACTGTAGGAGCCTTAGACTGAAGATTCTTTATTTTTTACTGTCAAAAACCTCAGTGTCAGGATCTGAACCAGTGATTCAATGACCTTCGATGTCAATCTCCATCATTGTCCGAATGCTAATAAAACACATCAGGGAGCCTTGCTGTGAAAAATCCTGGAACACCACCTATGTATCACTCCACGTCTGAAAATAGTCCCTGTAATGCACTGCAGTTACAACATTATTGTTAAGACACATAATAATAACATGGATAATATGTATGTGTGTTAACATAATGTATGAAATATGTGTTTTTAGCTGGAACAAATTATCTGCTGTTGAGATTTATATAATGAATAGAACAAAAAAATACAGGTGAAGTGTTAAATCTAGTTATTCTCACTATGAAATCATTTAATCGTCCATTCAAAATGACAACAGAGCATTATAACTACCTTGGAAATCTGAATTTCTAACGTAAACTCTGCATAAAAAATCATTTTCACACAAGTCAACAAGCATATCTCCTGTTAGATCATCATCTTAATCAGGTTTTCCTCTGTGAAAACCATAGAACATCTACTCCGCTGCATGAAATCAAATGATATGAACTTATTGCATGATTCCGTCACAGATGTTGCTGCTGAAGCTGCAGGAATATGAGCAAATGTAGTCAGATTACTGCTCGGCTATGAGGTGATTACGCTTTAGTTCCACGAAGCAGCGCACACATTCATTACAAATAACCAGGGACTGGGCACCAAGGCGTAAAGGAGGAAATCTATGCATTTTCTAAGCTTATTTCATGTAAATGAGCCCTGAAAGAAACTGATATGGTTAAAGCAAGGTTAAAGAAAGAAAGAGAGAAAGGCCAGTGTCCCAAGAAATCAATAGAATAAACTTGAGAAATGATTTAGATAGAGCAGATATGAACACTGAAATAAACAAATAACTCTAAAGGAAATCAATCATATAATTTAAAGAGTAAACGGCTTGAACCGGGGTGATCTCCCTCATGGTTTAGACAAATGGAGGATTTTTAATTTCATCATTGATATTATGCCAGACTTGGAGATTTTGCAGATGGTTGCAACCAGGAGGAGGGGAGGAAAAATCAATTGAGTCTAGTTCTGTGGTCTTAAGAGATGTTAGATATTTACAGCATGGAGGTATGGAGTCTTGTATAAATTTACATTTTAAGAGATAAAAGACCTCTGTATTTTATCTTGTTATTGATAATAGAAACTGTCGACTTTTATCCTGTCCCATCTCGGGGAAGCCGAGCTGTCTCCGACGGCGATGAGAGTGTGTTTGTGTGCATGATAGCGAGAGAGGCAGAGAATACGAAGAGAAAGAGCAGCGGTCTGAGGCAATTTCAAGCCTTTATTTTCTTGATACACAAAAGGCAGGCTTTGTGTGCGGTTGTTTTTTTTCCCCCCGCTTCCATGTCAAGGCAATCGAGGTGGCATAATTGCATCAGAGGTTCAGAAATATAGGGTTGCAATTTAGAGGGAGGATGAGAAGAAGAAGGAGGAAGAAGAGAACGAGGCGAGAGAGCGCGAGCAGGGAAGGAAAGGCATCTCAGACAGGTTCATTTACGCCTCCAACAGGGACACAGAGGTTAAAACATTGTGACAAGAGACAAAGTAAATGTATATGTAAATGCAAAAGGTTGTTATCACTCCTAAAACACTGCAGCTTTTTCACGCTTTGGAGACCTAAATTATATTTAGGCCACATAAAATCCAATAGTCCAACTGTGACCTGCTGCTATGTAAATGGTTCAGGTAATTCTTTAAAACACTGCGCTGGTCGCCAAACGGTGGGAGCAAATAACAACAAAGTGTTTACATCATTTGAATGATTTAGGACTACTTGCAGCGATCACTTTAATAGACTCTAGTGTGCTGGCACAGACTTCCAGGTTACAGCTTTCCCTGCTCTTTCTCGCTGCATTTCTACCCGGACCTAACAAGAAGCACTTGGAAAGAGACAAAACTCAGTCTGTGATTAGAGTTAAGTGTCCAAACTAGTCCACATGGAGACTGTGGTTGTGTAATAGAAGACTGTAGGTTGGTCTGATTAGTAGACGCCAGTAAAACAGCACATTAACATGGAAGAAAACATTTATTTTAAAGCATAAATAAGCATTACTTTGGGGGTTTTATTCTTTATGTTTAGCTTCTAGGACTGAAATAAACATGAAACACTGCATTTTTACCAGGCAAATACTGAAGGAGAATACATTTAATATGAATTTGAAAGTCATACAATATATGTAAATGGTCTATGTGGAATATTTCCAGTGTCAAACATTTAAAAATGACCCTAAAATGATCTTTTATGTTTATAATGAAGAGCTGTGAAGTTGTTCTAAAGATGTCAATATATTGGATTGTCCTGATATGAAGTGAATTTAGTTCCATTGATGGACTGGGGAGATTTATGTGACCACAAGGAGGAGTAGTGAGTCACTCTGTGGATGAGAACCAGAAAGAAACAACTGTCAGAGACAAAGAACAGAAGTGATAAAACTAGACTTGTTTTCTCCACTGGACTCACATGGAAATATAATGGAGTTGGATGGAAATGTCAGCGTTTCCTCTGCACAGGTCAGTTTGATTCTGAGGCTTATGAAGGTATAAAGTTATTATGGGATGTTCTTATTGCTGCTAAGTTTCCGTTTGTTGATCTGTGGTTCAAACTGTGACAGTTCTGACCTTGTTAGTTGGATTCAAACAGATCTTTGGTTCAGTTATTGACGACACAAACCGACAGAAAACAAAGCTAAGCTAACAGAGCTAAGCTAACAGAGCTATAATGTAAACTATCAGCGGATGCAGCGTCAACATTACAAGACACAGTGTTATTTTTAGCGACTGTTAAAATAAACGCCTATGGGTTTTATGATTTAAATTAAATTTGATGATTCCATAAAACAGAACCAATGACTTTTATCTTTTATTCCATGACTCATTCAGTCTGTAGATACATAGGTTCATTAGTGGTTTTGGTTCTAGGTGTGTTCTGGTACCAGACTGACCCCTGCTGGTCAGAATTGGAACATTAATGCTAAATAAAACTACTTACGGTTTTTATGCTATGAGGTTTTTAATATATTTGCAGTCTGTTCTACTTCTGCACCTTGGCATCAGTGTTAATCTGTATCAAATGTTCATGATCATTACAATAGATAAATACGTCGAGTAAATGCCTTTGAAAGGTGCATTAGTACCGTCAATCAATCAATCAATCAATCAATCAATCAATTTATTACAATATTATTACAAACCGTTAAGGTCAACAATTCATTTCCAACATCCATTTTGTAATAGGACCAAAACGACAGCCCTTAAACATGTGATGAGAGACGCACTTTACTTTATTTTATTCATTTATTTATTTTGAATATGCAAAGAAACAAAATAAAACAAAACAAAGCAAAATAAGACAAAAAAAAAACCCATTTAAATGAGCAGAATCTACCCTCAGGTAAACGTGCAGGTCTGAATTTTGCATGATCTAAACGGTGTATGAAAAAGTATAAACTAATAATCTTTAATAAATTCAAATGCTCTAAATAAATACAAACATATTTTTTAAAATATTTGCCCATACACCTAACGATGATTCATTTCCTTTTCCTGAGTCCTCTTGTAGTCAGCATATTCCAGTATTTGCAGATACTTTAATATTCAGACATGGACCTTTATCCACATAAACACATCATTTACATATATTTGAATATCAGTCATGTGAGGTGTTTAGGGTCTGGTGTATTTTCGCAGTAGCTCTGTTTATTTATGTTTACATGTTTAGTTTTGTTCATTAGGTCATACAGGGGTGCACTAAACGTAAAGCATCAACAGTTTTTTCTTCAAATGCTTTTTAAATATATTAAAAAAAGGTTTTTTTTGTATAGACTTTTCAATCTCATCCTTGTCCACAGCACTGACTCATTTTACCTCCAGCCTTTTCCTATTTTCTTCTCCAATTGCCTGCTGTTAAAAGAGGTGTATCCAGCCACCCCTTGTCCACTTTAATTTTTAATTACCATCTTCCGCTCACCTTTGTTATAGTCATGACACGCTCGTGTTAAGCCATGTACAGCAGGCAGGCTGCGAGGGGGGGTGGGGGTGCTGTGCCTGTTCTACCAAACAGAGTGGATTCACTTCTCTAATTATGCAGACAGACGTGCTCAGGCTGAACTCTGGTACCAACATGCTGCCTCTGACATGGGATCAGGGCCCTGGGGCCACTGCCGACACCCCCCTGGAGGATGGCAGGATTTAAGAGGGTGGGGGGGTGGGCGCATCCAAAGACACAGTTGACGATAAAAAAACTCATTTTTTACGGTTGAAATTGTTTCAATTACAACTGAAACAATGGAAATGAGCACCTGTGACTGAAGTCGACTGATGTTTTCATGAAGTTAATCTGATGTGAATCATGGAAAAATATGATAAATGTGCATTTTTAACCGTCAAACATGAAAACATAAGCCAATGACTGAAAACATCTACTGGTCTAAACTGTTTAATACCTGTTGATCCATTAATCCTATCAAAACATGTCAATTATTTAATTGATTTATTTATTTATTTTTCATTTAGTGATTTATTCTGAACATGCAGTGAAATTTAACAATACGCGAACTGACAAAACATACATAATAATACAAATATCAAGAATCATAACAATCTTAGACTGAAGAACAGCACAATAGTTCCATTTACATGTCCGAAAAATTATTGGTGTAAAAAACAGTTCTTCATCTTTTCATGGTCATCAGATATGACCCATTTGGACGTTCAGAGGCTCCGTAGTTACTGTGGAAACACCGTCATCTTCTAAGTCACTTTTTCTTCAGTTTTCTTTGAATTTACGCTAAACCTTTATGAACATCTACATGGTCGGTGAATTAAATAAAAGAAAATACATGATTTACACTGAAAAATGTAAAACAAAGATAATAATATTGTAATAAATGGTGACAAATTACTTTGAAAAGGTTAAATATTTATTTTCAAAATGTATTTGGAACTTGCCACAAAAATAGTCTGTAAGGGTTTAATTATAGAGATGAGGGAAAATTATAAGATTATGGTATAAAAATGTAACTGCATTTCAGATTGAATCTAAGCCCAAAAGAAGTTATCAGTGCTTTTATCAGAAGTAGAGGCCCATAAAGGTCATAAAAATTAAAAATGCTGAATATTTTTTAATGTGAAAAGCTAATTCCATTCAATACTATTTGCAATTCAGTAGCAAAACACCGTCATCCTCTACAACACAGATGCAGTGACAGTGGATGGACACACTGGTTTTATGTTCAGTTAATGACAGATTTAGCTGAAAAAGTCTCTTTTTCTTCAGTTTTCTGTTTCTGATATACCAACCTTTGAATTTACTCTGACATTAAATGAACATTTACATGATCAGCGAATTAAATAAAGGAAAATACTTGATTTATACTGAAAAAATGCAAATATGTTATAATAAAAGCCAAGTTAAATATAAAAAATAGTTCTAGGCCTTTAAGAGTTAAGAGCTGAATGTGTCTTTATTAGAAATAAGACAAATGGTCCATAAGTTACAACCTGCGTCTTCTTCCTCAGTCACACATGAATATGTAGAAGGAAACGGAGGCCAGTGAATTAATTAATACATCTTTCTGAGCATGTATAATTGATATGAATTGATTCTTGTCTGCTCTCTGCAAACCATCCTTTTGGAGGGTGTGAGTTAGTTTGCATATGTGCAATAGGATTAGGTAGGGGGGGTGGGTGGGGGTTTGGGGGGGTGCTGTTAATGCCACCCAGTTTGATGGAGACAGTAATAGATGGGTCAGCATGTTTCCGAGCGGCTGCTAAAGCTTTGTTAATTGTCATAAGAAGTTCCCATTGATTGGACTGCTGCATTAGTACATACAGTGGAATTGATTAATGTTTTGTTCTAAAATGAATGCTCGTAATGGATGGGTTGGTGTGGCACTTTATTTACTGAATTCATTAATGCGAGCCTCGGGACAAGAGGGATGCCAGTGACTGGGGGCGAGTGGGGGAGGGGCGGGGGGGGGGGGGGTCAGGTTTGGAAACAGTAAAGTGTGTCAGTGGATAATAACACTACTGTATGTATCCATGAATATATAAGAGCTGTAATGAGGAAAATGTCAACACGTGTAATTCAATTTAAGTAACATGAATGCACCTCATCTCATCTGTATTATGGTGTAAGTCCATTTCTAATGTTTTAAAGTAGAAGTATTTCATGCAGCTTCTCAAAAATACCAGAATATATGAAAGAAATGTCGGTCGCAATGAATAAATACAAATATCATTTACTTGTCCTTTAAATTTGAAAGGATTGAACTCATTAAGAACAAACACATACAGTAGTTGTGCAGATGATATTGAAAATTAATCAGCCATGAAGCAATAAAAAATAAATACATCTATATCTCTGCTGTGTGTGTATTATTTAATGTATTATATTAACGGTAAAGTTCTTTTAGGTGGAAAATTGTCATTTCTAATCGCACAGCTATTGTTAAAATCAACTCATTTTTTTTTCTTTTCCTATGTTTGGTTAAAATCATTACATATCAGGTTTGTGTTACAGTCCTGAACAACGGAAGTGGAAAAAGGTGGTAAAATCTTAAGACATGACGTGAAGTATAGATATAAATTTACTTCTATTTTATTAATATTGTATTAGTATTAAAGTTTTATTTTGATACCTTTTTATGTTTTGTTCCTGCATTTTAACACTTTTATCTGTACCTTCTGTGTCTTTAAACTCGACACGGTAACTTTTTTTTTTTTTTTTTTTACAAATTCAGGGTAAATTTTGGATTATTTTAATTTTACATCCTTTTTTTTCTTTCAATATATACTTTATTTAGAACAGAACAGTTTACATTACAAATTTAGACTTTTATTTTACGTTTCTTTTTTTTTTTTTTTTTTTTATTATTTATTTGTTTGTTTTAATTTTACGTTCCTTGTGCGTCTTCATTTCGCGCGAGTGACGTCATGACGTAAAGGACGTAACCAGGAGTTGAGGGAGATTTATTTGATGTTAAAGGTCCCATATTATGCTATTTTTCAGTCACGTCATATAGGTCTCAGAAGCCCAAAAACATAGCATTTAAGTTTGTTCGGCCCAAAATCATCCTTTGTTCGGAGTTTCAGCGGTCGAAAAAGTCCCTCTCACCAGCCCTCCTCAGAACAGGCTGTTTCTGGGCCTGCTTCCGGGTATGCAAATTAACGCATCTGTCCACGCCCACTCCCCCTCCCCTCTCTGGGAGAGGACGCGGCTTATGCTAGCGGTACTACGCGCTAATGTTGACTGTGAAGCCATGGCTCGTCGGGACGCAGTAGTTCAGCCATACCAGTTCGACTCAGACAAAACGTCTTTCCAAACACTGGCTTTCTTTGCCTTGAGGCGTGATTGAGCCCCGACGGAAAACGGCGGTGTTGTGTCGGGTTCGTGGACCTGACACGGAAAGACGCCTGCCGCCACTAATGCAGGCAGCTACTAACAAGCTTGATGCTAACTATACTGATGCCAACCACAAAAGGCCCGTGTTCAAAGTAGTTCTGTTGAATGTCTCTCGATATTATCAGCTCTTGCATGTTAACGGGGACGCAAACGTTAGCAGCAGTAACCGAGCTACGTTAGCTGCAATGCTAACGTTAGACGTACACATCAACCACCAGCTTATCCGTAATGTAGGGTTATGCAGTAAAGATACAAAAAAATGAGAAGAACTTACATCTCCCACACTTGTACTTGGGTCACGAAGCGTTGGTACTGCGTCCTTCTTGATTCGGAGTCTTTGTGCTAAGCCGGAGCTGTATGGGCCCATGTTCGAAAAACACTCGTCCGTGAAATGCCGGGCACACACATACAAGCATTTGGGAATGTTGTTTGGTACATGACCATCAAAGATAGAATCCAGCCACTTTTTTCGGAGAGGCTTGGAAGTGGGGAGCAAAAATAAACTATCGTGTTGGTGTGTGCAGCCAACAACACCACAACTTCCGTGTCTCGCCTTCGCCATATTTGTTGTCCAAGAAGTGCTTTGCCAGGGCGGGGCTTACCTTTTCATGCAGGGTGGGGGCACAGTCAGGGGGAGGAGTTAAATCCGCTTATGTCGTCATAAGCGGACCCAGCTCAAACTCATCCGTTTGAGCAGGCATTTTCACAAAATGTGGTGTAGCTACTAGCTAGTTTTCTTATAGTAGTGTGTGTAGCTACTGCAACACACACTACTATAAGAAAACTTTCACAAAGTGAGATTTGCATAATATGGGACCTTTAAACTTGGACCGAATGGATGTTAAAGTTAACGGATAAATAAATAAATAAATATACACGGGGATAAACGGCGGAACAGCGGAGAAGAACGGGAATAAACAAGTAAGAGAACACCATAACACCCGCCACGCCCTGAGACACACCTGAGACCTGGACCCGGACTACAGACCAGGACCAAGACCAGGTAGGCCAATTAGCTCCATTAGCTTCGAACCAATGTATTTATTTCGGCAAAAATTTACTTAGGGGGTCAAATGAGTGGCCATTTTTGTCAAAAAAAAAAAAAAAAAAAAAGTTATAAGAAATGCATAGACCTGGGTTGAAATAATGCTAATACATTTGTGCACAGACTACTGATATTATTTGACAGTGGAAGCTCTATTTTCAGAAATATTGGATTTTGAATAACACGTGTACGTGAAAACTTTTGCTGGTGGACGGACGTGACATTACCCATGATGCTCTGGTCAGTACCAGTACTTCATTAGTAATAAACTTATATACTTACTATTGCTAATTCTCCTCTTATTCATACAGTTAGTATTGTGGATCTAAAACAATAACAGCTGACACAAAAACACAAAATGTGTCAGTGGACGGATGTGACATGGTTGTTACAGATCCCATCATACTGATGCTCGGCAGCCATGTCACCGTTTCCACAAATGATCCCTGTGCAAAAACTAGGATCAGAATTATTTATTGTATAGTTTATCATCAGACTAAAGAGTAAATAACAATATAGAATTGTTATTTCGTCATAAAAATGCTTATTATTAGAAAACTGTTGATTTAAAAAGTGACTTGTGACATTCTTCATGTATGTATTGGTGTAACATAAGCAGGATGGATCAGCACCATACTCCAAATTCTGACCTGTAAAAATAAAACATGTGATATGTAGTATATAATCTTGTAAGAAAAATTGGGGAATCTAAAAGAATAGAATATTTGTTTTTCAGGTAAATTCAGTTCAAATATAACTTGGCCATTTGTGACATGAAAATATAGAATTAATTGTGATGAAATTGGACATTTTTGAGCTGAAAACATAGTTCATATGACCATCAACATGTTGCAACAGAACTGAAATCCTGTAAATTTGCATAACTTGCATTTACCAACACAAAGTTCCTTTACGGATTCACTTATATTGATTTCTTATGCACAAAGACAGAAATAAGACCTCTAAGCAAATTTTAGCTGATTTATTTATTCATTTAGTCATTCATTTATTCGTGTAACTCCATTGGATTTTCACACTTTTAGAACATATTCAACAGGTAATGTAAATATCACTTTTTTTTTTTTTTTTTTTTACTTTATTTTTAAAATTCAAATTCTTTGTGTACAATGACATAGAGAACAACTGCAGAACAAACATTCACTGTATATACATGTATTATAGACAAAAAAAAGTTATGATATTTTAAATATATTCAGTGATAAGCAATTTTCATAATGTTAATAGCTTTTTTGTTCAAACTCTGTGAAACAGTCCATAACTACAACTCAATTACATTAAGTAATACAGGGAAAAAATAGAGATGAAGGTGAGAATTTACATTTATTGATATAAAATTTGCCGAAAATAATAATTAAATCAATTGCCAATCAAGTTCAAATTTTAACAAGAATCCAGAATCAATATTACGTCTTATAAATTGTAAGCAATCTTTCCAAAACATCTTTGTGACTGAGCACCTCCAAAGCAGATGACTGGTTGTTTCTGGGTGTTCTTTACAAAAGGTGCGGTTAGGGTCAGTTGTCTTAATATATCTTAACATGTACTGATTGATGTATTGGATAAATTCTATGCATAACTTGAAAAGCGACATCTTTCATTTTATTGTTTATCGTCAACTTTCAGTATAAGGACTTTTTTTTTTTGTAGTAAGTCATCAGGGACAAAGTTTCGCTCGTAAAAAACTTGCATTAGGCACAGAGATTATATCTTGTTGAAAAAGGGCATATAATGTAAACATCATTTGTTCTCCAGGTACATACTCCCACTGCACATCATCCTTCACCCAAATTTAAGTTGGATATTTTGATTAAAGTCTACAAAAATGTATGTTATATTCACACAGACATAAACTGATGCCTTATAACCATAGGGCAAAAGACAGGAAAATGAATAAAAAATAAAAAGGGGGGGAGCGTCTTTCGTCATAATAGTACGACACAATAACCCTATATCCTGCCACCAGACTACATACTGTTTTTAAAATAATCAATGAATGGCTGCCAAATTCTGTACAATTTGCTCTCTTGATTTTTCAATACAAATCTTAATTCCTTTAATTCTACATGTTTTATAACATCTTTTCAACCATGGTATTTATTTAATTAATGTAATTTATTTCATCTTAGATTAGTCTGGATGAAACGACAAGGCGAGTGAGGGTTTAATCATAAAATAAAATTTAACCTTTTATTAACCTCAGAAAAACTAAATCACTAAACATGAATAACATTAGTAACAGGTATAAAGTATTGATACTCACTTTAAAGAAAACTCACCAACTGAGAAATGTGTGAACCACAAGTGGAACATTTAATTTAACTTTTTCAGACTAAAACATGCAAAACAGAGCCATAAAAATTAGTCCTGCATCTGCAAAGGGAAAAAAATTAATCTCCTTAAATGACTAATCCCTTCTTTGTGCACATTCCTAATTGAAATCATCCACAGGTGTTGATTTTTTGTCTTTTTCATTGTGAATGTAAGTTGTATTATGTTCATGTAAATCCTGTCTGAGCTACAGGTGTTTCAGATCATGGTTTATGATAAAACCTGAGATAATAAACCTGGATTGGGTGTTTGGAGTTGGTGAGGGAGGGGGAATCTGCATTTTATGCTGCCTTCAGGTGCTGTCGGGAAAATGGCTTGTGTTCCAGTGCTTTTGTTGTTGTAGTGAAATTAAAAATGACTGACACAATTTATCATGAGTTATCAGTTTTTGACTAATTTCATCTGTTACAGCATTTTTTGGTAATTTTTTTCTTTTTTCTCAAGTTGTGTGTGCTATAAATGTGTAAAATTATTAGCTAACAGCAATAGAATGTTGTTTGTTGAAAAGGTCAAAGGTTATTTTAATCCCAGAAGCTCGAATGTCAAAATTTTTCCCAGTTCTAAAGTGGAAAATATAACATGAGGGGGCGTTCATGTGCCATTTTTTCAGTTTGTAACCTAGTAATTACCATAATTCCCATAGCACATGAAGGCAGCATAAATCCATCCTTCATATCAACATGGATTATCTGAGGCTCAGCTGTGGAGAGAAATGCCTAAACCCTTTTTACTTTTACTGTTCGAGGACTTGTCTGAGCCTGTCTTTCTGTGCTTTCACTAGAAGTTGAATCAGTTCTTGTACTTTCTTATGTTGAAAGTGTTTTTATTACACATTAAGTCATCCAGAAAACCATAATATTGTCATCATTTAAAAAAAACATTTTTTTTTACACCTAAACCCATGAACATTCCAACCCTGTTGCACCATAAAAAAGATGATAATTAACAATAATAATAAATAAATAAAAATTAGGAACTCAGATGTTAGTCACAGACTCTTTTTAATAAGACTATGCTGAAATAAGTGAGGGATCGACCTCTTTTATGTGATTAAGAACAGGTTACCAGGTACTGAAAAACTTATTGGCACATCCTTACAGAATATCTAATGTTTTCCAATGTTAAATGATGTAAAAGATCCAGAAACCGAGATTTAAATGTTGGAGGTTGTTTATATTTCCATTTAAGTAGTATTAGTCTACGAGCTCAGTTCTTGTACTTTTTTTTTACTCAAATAATTGTACTTGTATTTGAGTAAAGAACATGTAAATATCAGTCCTTTTAGTGTGTCCTAGATATGTTCTGAACGAGACCACATATTGACTACAGTGATTGAGACAAAGTACTTTAATTTGGTAAACACAAGGGAAAAATAGCAGAAGGCAGGGTGTGTGTTATTCCTGCTGCTGTGAACTGTTTGTACGATTGTTTTAAGGCAGGAGGTAGAGACCCAGAGGAAATGCTGAGGTGGAGGTGGAGGCTGGGGTTGTGTTCGAGAAGGGTCAGATTTAACACAGCAGCTGAGAAAAGTTACAAGCACAGCCAACTTTTTTTCTAATCATGTTAAGGAGAACAAGAAAACAAGAAATTTACCCTTCAAATGGGAAAGTGGAGGCTCTTAACCAGGCCACAATTGTATTTACAGACCTTGAATTGTACTGCAAAAGTGGACTAAAGAAAAAACAACGCACAGAGACATAGAGGAAAAAACACAGAGGGAGAAAGTGTGTGTGTGTGTGTCCTAACACACAATAGTGTGTCCTCATTCATCCTCAAAAAAAAAAAAAAAACAGCTTACACCATTAACAAGATTACATCCTAAACCATAAAGGGATGTTGTAACGGCATAAACATAAGCTTGTCGACATGGCTGTGGCAGGATAATAGCTGGAGGGAAAGCGCTGGTTTAACCTTTACAATACTGACACTATGATCTGCTTGGAAATCACTGATTGTATTGTTCATGCATTGAATAGATTAAAGTCCTTTATGCAGCCGTGCATTATTAACAGAGATCACCTTGTACAACAGTGGAGAAATACACAGGACGTCCACGGATCCGTAAATAGTCCTGAATCTGAGGACATAATTAGACAATTTGATAATTAATCCTTAAATCTGACACTTAAAGGTCCTAGAAATCCCACAGACACAATGAATGATATTTGATGTATTTTCTTTGTAAATCTTTGTACAGAATTAGTCCTATGTTTAATTACAGTCATTCATGGGTGAGGTGGAGGGGGTTCAGGTATGAGCTTTAACGACGTCAGTAGCACAAACATTATTTATGGACAAACGGAAATGTAACGTTAGTGGATGTAAACATGGTTCACAATAACCATGAGGCCTGTGGAAGGAATGAAATATGACCAAACATGATGAGAAAAATGTCTTAAAAAGTCATACATTCATGCACCGTTTGTGTATTTAGTCTATGTTTTGTGTATTTTAGCATATTTTTTTTATATATTTATGCAGTGTTTGTATATTTTAGTACATTTTAGCATATTTTTGGGTGTTTTTTGTGTTTCTTTTGCATAGTTTTTTGTACATTTTAGTACATTTTAGCATGTTTTTGGGTGTTTTTAGTGTTTGTTTTGCATAGATTTTTGTATATTTTAGTACATTTTAGCATATTTTTGGGTGTTTTTAGTGTTTCTTTTGCATAGTTTTTTGTATATTTTAATACATTTTAACCTATTTTTGGGTGTTTTTAGTGTTTCTTTTGCATAGTTTTTTGTATATTTTAGTACATTTTAGCATGTTTTGGGGTGTTTTTAGTGTTTCTTTTGCATAGTTTTTATACATTTTAGCAACTTTTTTCATATATTTTTTGCATATTTTTGTTCATTTTAGTGTATTTTTTGTGCATGTAATGTGTAGTATATAATAACTATGAGGCTTGTTTGAACTCATATTTATGTGAATGGAAGGAATGAAATATGACCAAAGATGATGAGAAAAATGTCTTAAAAAGTTATAAATTCAGCTTCATCAGTCCTGCAGATACACTGTTAGTGTATTTAGCATGTTTTTTGTATATTTTACTGTATTTTTACATCGTTTTAAATGTATTATTTTTTTTGCATGTTAGTGTTTAATAACTCTGAAGCCCAGTGGACTCATGTAAGGTCTGAAATATTTTTGGTGTATTTTACTATAGTTTTGAATAGTTTTTGTGTATTTTAATGCACTTTGCATAGTTTTTGTATATTTTAGTGCATTTTTGTGTATTTTGTATGCATTTTAGTGTATTTTTGCATATTATTTTGCATATTTTAGTGTATTTTATTGTATTTTTTGTGTGTGCAGTTTATATTAACTGTTAGTGTATAATGTAGGCTATATTGTAGCTTACGTGTTAGTGTATAATGAGGCCTATTGGACTGATGTAAGGTCAAAAAAAAGAGAAAAATGTCTTAAAATGTCACAAATTCAGCTTCCTTAAACATTCAGACACCCCGTTAGTGTATTTAGCATATGTTGTGTGTATTTTTGTGTATGTTTAGTGTATTTGATTGTATTTTTGCATAGTTTTTGTATGTTTTAGTGCACTTTAGTATATTGTTGTAGTATTTTTAGTGTATTTTTGCATAGTTTCGTATGCTTTAGTGGACTTTAGTCTATTGTCATGGTATTTTTAGTGTATTTTGCATAGTTTTTGTATGCTTTAGTAAACTTTAATATATCGTTTTGGTATTTTTAGTGTACTTTACATAGTTTTTGTATGTTACAGTGCATTTTAGCTTATTTCTGGTGTATTTTTTAGTGTATTTTGCATATTTTTTGTATGTTTTAGTGCACTTTAGTATTCTATTGTGGTATTTTTAATGTATTTTGGATAGTTTTCGAATGTTTTAGTGCACTTTAGTATACTGTTGTGGTATTTTTAGTGTATTTTGCATAGTTTTTGTATATTGCAGTCTACTTTAGTTTATTTTTTGTACATGTCAGTGTATAATATTTACGAGGCTCCTTTGGACTGTTGTTTTTATGAATATAAGGTCTGTAATTTGACTAGAGACACCTTGGAAAACATCTTAAAAAGTCGTAAATTCCGTTTCCTCCTGATGCTCTGAATACAGCAGAGGCAAAGCAGACATGGGACAGTATCTCAGTGACGAAGTGTAACACAATTAAAACAATAAAGTCTTACAAATGAACATGTCTCTGTGGAACCTTATCAATTAGGCTTCAAAGTGGAGCCCCCTCCGAGGTGCTTCCACCTATTCTTCCTGTCGTGCAGCACCGTAATAACTCCCCTTCACCCGTCGACTGGGAACCTATTTGTATGCGTCTGCGTTTCCTCCTGGCACAGCGGCATGGTCGGACGCTCTATTAATCTTTCTATATGAACAGTTACTGGCGCTGATGAAATTGGGCCCAATGAGGCGAGCCTCCAGTGGCCGGGATAGGCCCCATTCATCTTGATTTGATTGTGGCGCTGACACCGGAGCCGTGCGATGACAGAGGTTAAGTCAGCGACCGGCCGATGCCTTCTTGTTTGCTCTTTCAACTCCCCAACCTTTAACCGACCGTCACTCCCGTTCGGCCCGTAGAAACCACAGGCAGGAGAGAGCAGGGGGGTGTCTCGTGTCGATTTTATGGGGTCACAAACTGGAACATCCGATAACTCCCACACGGCTGATTTCACCCCCTGTCGCCGGCCGCCACGTCTCAAACAAACATATACAGCGGCGCCACTTCTCCTTGATAGTGTGTGACTCGAGCAGATCACAGATAGATGGGGAATAGAATCAGCTGCCTGACAAGCGGCACCTTCTCTCATCCAGCAATTTCACAGTGTCATTTTGGGATTATTTCATTACTCGCCATGATCCATGACTGAAACTCATTTTGGCCCTGAGTGCTCAGAGAAAATGTGTGACATGCAGTTGTGAAGAAGTGAGAGATGGCAGCAGTGAACAGAAAAACTCAGAGTACTTACTATCGAGCCATTTGAATAATTAAACCTCAACCGGGTAAAGCAGGGGCGTCAAACTTATTTTCCTTCAGGTTCCACAAACAACTCAGAGTGATCTCAAGTGGGTTGGACCAGTAAAGTAATAACAATGTGTTATGATGACTTGCGTAAATATACACACCACCACAAAATCAACATAGTAGAAAAAAAATACAAAAAAATACAATATAACTATAAACACAGAATATAACTGTAAACAGCAGAGGGTTGAGGAGACCATAAATAGACAATAAAGGTGCAACAGTGAAGTTGAGGAGTTATTGTTATTAGTTACCTATAAATAATGATCTTAAAGGATCTTGTGTAGTCTTAAATGATCTTTTCTTGTTTTATATTAAATTATCTGGTCTTATCTTACCTTATCTTAAATTGTCTTTTGTTATTTTATTTTGTCTTAGATTATCATATCTTATCTTAAATTATCTTAAAATATCTTATCTTGCCTTATCTTATTTTGTCTTGTGTTGTCTTGTCTTATCTTATCTTAGGCAGGGTACACACCTAAGGATTTTCTAAATCTGAAGAGATTTTTTATCTGTTACAGACCCCACAAATGAAGACAAAAAAAATCAGGCATTGAACAGTTTTGATTGTCTGGTTTTATTTTGAAGTGAGCTTCGTGTCTGTTTACATCCGGTCACAGATGTCATTGAGCAGCACATATTAGAGATTTAATGATGGTGTTTGTTTTAGGCAAAAATGAAGTCCCTAAAAGTGAGTTATGTGTAGACAATGGGTTTAATAACGGGTCGGGTCAGGTTGCAGGTTGCAGGTCTAATGTACACGGGTACAGGCGAGTGTGGGTTTGGAAAAGTGGACCTGTGCAGGACTCTGCTTGGGAGTTGTTGGCTTTCCCCACACATGAAGATTTTTCATTGTAAATATTGAACAAGTTTAATATTTACACTTGTGGGCCCCAACCCGTTTCAGAGCCGATTATCGGGACAAATTCACTCTTAACACACCTCAGACCACAGGAGAATCTGATAGGGTCATCTGATTAGACATAAGATAATCTGGGGTTTGCCATCCTTGGTCAGGAACTGGGAAAATCAGGACAAAAACAGCCTGATTATCTTTAAGTGTGTACCCTGTTTTAGTTTGTCTTAAATGATCCTATCTTACACTTGTTTTGTCTTATCTTACCTTACCTTACTTTACCTTAAACAATCTTGTCTGGTCTTAAATGATCTTATCTTATCTTATCTTATCTTATCTTATCTTATCTTATCTTATCTTATCTTATCTTATCTTATCTTATCTTATCTTATCTTATCTTATCTTATCTTATCTTATCTTATCTTATCTTCCTGTGGGCTGGATTGGAACCCGTAGCGGGCTGGTTTTGGCCCGCAGGCCGCATGTTTGACACCCTTGTGGTAAAGTATTCATATGAAAACACTGTGGGTCGTCACTGGATACGGCGTCCCCCTCAGACTGTTTATCTTGGACAGAAATGGTTTTGTCTTGCGGCGCGCTTGTTTATTTGTGATCTACAATACATGTTTAAGTAATTAGGACTGTAGCGGGGGCCAGGGAGCGATACCAAATTATCTGTTTCCATGCTTCGTCAGCCGCAGAGACGGCCCATCCAGCCAACGCCATGATGTCAGCGCGGCGCTGGTCCACGGGCCTGTGGCGTCTCGCAGCGCTTCGCCCTCCAGCACCTCTCGGTTCAGGCGAGGTGTGTCTCAGGTTACACCAGGATTCCAGACAGAGGATCCCCGGCAGGAAGTATCGCCACATTAGCTCCATTAGATTAATTAAGAATGTTTAATTTCTAAAATGGAGCATGAGAAGGAGACATGACTCACAGCTCGCCATTTCCGTCTTATCTTTACATAAAAAAAGGGAAACCTGCTTAATGGTTTGGCGTGCACATGAGGAACATAATACCCAGCTCATTTTCATTCTGGCACTTTATGAAAAGTAGCTGCTTGTGTTGAGGAGCATGAATGATGGCGTGTTCGTCTGAAAGAGGAGCTTCCACTGAGCCATGAGTGGCAAACATATGGCCTGTGGGCCAAAACTGGCCCGCCAAACAGTCTGATCCAGCCCATGAGAGAGAGAGAGAGAGAGAGAGAGAGAGACAGAGAGACAGAGAGAGAGAGAATGTTTGCATTTATAAACTGTCCTTTGACAAAACAGTGAATAATCTGAAAAAATATGAACTACGTGAAATGTCTAAATTTTTTTTTCTTAATCGTACCTTGTATATACCCTATACTGCCTTTATATATCTCCTTATTTGTTGTACATATTTGTCATCTGTAGTATAGAGTTAGCTTTTTGTACATTTCAGTAGTTTGTAGTAGTACTTAAGTAGTATATTAAATATTGTGTCCTTTAGATTTGCACATTGAAGGGCTGTTCTATTCTATTCTATTCTATTCTATTCTATTCTATTCTATTCTATTCTATTCTATTCTATTCTATTCTATTCTACCAGTACTCTACCTACTACTAAATGTTTTGTGTATTTGTAGTTCCACTGTGATCTGCATGTTATAATGTACATGTGTAAATGATAAATGAGGCAGAATATTTTTAAGATTGCACTTATTTTTCTTCGTAAATTCCAGTTTTTTTCATGTTTCTTCATGTTATTCACATTTTTTTTAAAGGGTAGTTCGCATATTCATAATGTAATTTTACTTTTTGCACTCTAAAACACAAAGAAAAGTTTGGAGTTGACATTATTTATAGGTTATTATGTTATTGTCGTACTGATTTGGCCCAGTTGAGATCATATTGGACTGAATGTGGAACCTGAATTAAAATGGGTTTGACACCCCTGCACTGAGGACTTACATAATCTGCACATAATCAGCGGTGTCGACATACAATGCACCTATATTCATCCTTTATTCCAGCTGCTCGTTAAGAAGCTTTGTTTATGCTGCTAAATTCATCCTGTACTAAACCTCCGCTGTTAATTGTTGGTCTATGATTCTGCTTTTCACATTTTTCAATAGAAGAGATGCACAGCAATAAGAGATTACCACTGTTGGCTCCACGTCGGCCTCGTTAAATGCCTGAACACAAACATCTGTGACAGTATGTGCATACATCGACGGCTGGTTTTGTCAGGGCGAACTGTAAACCGCTTAGACATGGGGGGGGGCTTTACTGCCTCTGTGGACCCCCTCCTCTGTCAGCAAGGGACAGTTATTGGCAAGAACACACACATACAAATATACAAACACATCAGCATGAAGGCTTTTTATTTTGATGCGCTAAATATCCAGTGTCACAAGGAGAAGAAATAGTGATTAAAGGTGGTAGAAATGCACCAAATGCATAAAAACACATTATACTCCACTCCTATACTTATTTCTTTTAGAAGCACAGTGTGTAATTTCTGCACTCGAGGTCTTTCTTTTAAAACAGTAATAAAAGACGATGCTGTGAACTAGAATGGCATCATGGGAGTTGTTGTTTTCCACATGATGGTTGACATGACTTCAAAGGAATCAGACAAATTGAGTTTGTTTTTTTAACTCTTTTTTTTAATTGAAATTAGAACAATGACAATATGAAAAAGTCATATATAGTATCCAGTATATGTGATGTCAGAGCAAGAACACTACACCTGCACTCACATGTACACACACACACACACACACACACACACACACATACAAAGGGGAAGGAGGTCTGTCTACTTATTTAATATTAAAGAACTCCACAAAGGGCTGCCAAATTGAATAAAATAACTTTACATTATCTTTCAGTGAAAATTTGATTTTCTCCAAATGTAAGTGTTGAATATTGTTTTTCAACAGAGCTTGAAGAGTCGGAGGATTTTTGTTCTTCTAGTTTAACAGATTAAGACGTCTGGCCAGTAGTGTCACAAACTTCACAACAACATTCTGTTTAGTACTAACGTCCACTCCTGTTGGTTCCACACCGAACATTATTGTTATTGGGGCTGGAGGGATCTGTCGCTTAAAAATCTTAGACAAAGCCTCTAAAGTTTCAGTCCAATAGGTGGTGATGTTAGGGCATGTCCAAAACGTGTCAAATTGAGTTTTATGGACATTATATTAAGGATATGTCTACTGCCATAGTACAGAGGCACCAAATATGGGTTTGTCTATTTTAGGGATGTAACAATTACCGGTATAACGATAAACCGCGGTAAAATTCCTGATGGTTAGTATTACTGTTTAAATTCTAATTTTCATTTAAACCGTGTTTGATTACCGCATTTTGAAAACTCATGGTGATACTGCTCATTTCCTGGAGAAGCAGCAGCACTCCAGGCGTGCATGTGCAGTTTGTAATGTCTGGCCTGTGAAAACATGGTGGAAGGCACCTGCACGGACAGCGCTCTGGAGATCTGGGGATAGTGGGCTCATGCATGGACCGGGTAAGAGCGCACCGACCCGGTCCGCTCACTGTGACATTCAGAATGATTTGATCTGGAAAATGGTCAGACAAGTTCCACTATGACCTGTCCAACTACTTTTTAGACTGTTTGAACCCAGTTTTCCCATTTCCACCTGGACGTAGATATTTCTGGAAACCATACGTGTATGGACGACAAACTTTTAGAATCCACTAAAGACAAATATCAGGACTGTAGTGGTGTGGACGTAGCCTGGGTACCTGGTCCCCTGTCCTTGTCCTGGACTCAGATAGGCCCATGGCATGTGTTTATGTCCACAGTACTGGGTCCACAGGGGGACAGGTTACCAGTCTACACAGGACTGAACCAGGACACTGATGGGATCTGAGGGACAGACACATGACAAAGGTAGTCCAACAGGACTGAGGACAGAGACACTTCAATATATTAAGTAACGTCTATTAAATATCTGTCATTTCATTGTGGCAACGTAACTGCAAGAAAGTACAGAAACAGGAAATGACCAATACTTTGTACTCATAAGTACGTTTTCTGGTCTGTAATACAACTTTTTGCTCCCTGCATTTTAGTATCTGTACTTCCTACTCCATATGTATTTATAACCTTCTCATGACTTAGTTTTTAATGCATTCAGTAGGGATTCTATTCTATTCTATATTCTGGTTTTTCTATTTTATTTTGCATTAATGCATATAATTAAAACATTACAACCTATTTCAACATGGATGGGATGAATAACATGATGGAGTGATGATGTATAAAAGATACAACCAGGCAGAGGAAATGTCCTGTTCATTAACTGAAGTATTGAGCTAACGTCTCTTAGCTTTGCACAGAAACAGCCGGTAGAAATGTCTTTTAGTTTTACTCTTTCTTACATTTCAGAGCTGAAGTGTAAAGGCGTTGAATCAGTTCTACTTTTACCACAATGTCTTTGTATTTTACTTAAGTCCTTATACATCTGCTTAAGGAAAGAATGTGTGTAAATGTTCACCTAACCAAAGGGAATACTATGTCACTGACAGCATCCACATGAAACATGTCTAGTTATATTTTCAATGCAAAAATATAACTATTGTAGCTTATACACAGAATGCAAACACAGAGTACATAATATTACAGTATTTAATGAACCAAATGCCCTGAATATAAGGATTAGACACTGTATAACAGACCAAAACATTATTTTCCTAAGTTTTGAGTGGAGTAGATAGTAGAGTTATGAACAGTGCAAAGCGTTAATGATGAGTAAAACTACAGGATATGAGTAAAAAATGGCAAAAAGCTCCATAAAACAGCATGACAACAGTGTGATACTGATGTGTGATTTAATGACACTTAAGTTTTTAGTGTTTTTCTGAATTAGAGGTTTGAGTGAATAAATACTGATCTGAACTGATGAGAAAAGAAAAAGACAGAAACCACACGTATGAGTCAACGGTTCCAGCTGAACAGTACTTAACTGTGTTCACTGGTTTGTTCAGATCTGTGTGTGTTCTTACTGGTTTCCACTGTTTCATGTTAACCCCTAAGGTGCCAGAGTGAAAAAGAAAAAAAAAAAAATCAAGATTTCAAAAAGCTGTATCTTGGAAGTGGTTTGAAATAAAGCCATACTGTAAATGAGAAAAATATTGGGTTTGACTCAAAGTTTATGATGGGAGTAAATTTACTCAGCTAATTAGCATATTATGACGTCACACGACAGCAACCATGTTGGATTGCAGAACTTTTAGTAAAAATGAAGTTTGAACATATTTACATGGAAGTTTTCTTTGTGTTTTTGTTGTTTTTGTTGTCTTATTCTTAAAATAAATTAACTTAAAAATTAGTAGAAAGTAGAATGCAGTAAGTTTCAGTATCTTTTTAACCAAATCTGTCCTTATCTATCCAAACTAAATCAACCTTACTTACTTACTAAACCAGCTCAGGACCACGCCTTTAAACTGGATTTTCTTTTTGACTTTGAATAGAAACATGCCCTGAAATGGTGTTAGATAGGGCTGCACGATTCTAATCAATTTAAAATTGAAATCAGATGATTTAATTAGGACGATGTTTAAAAAAGGGTAATCATCAAATTGAATTTCATCTCTCTCGTGTCTCTGGGCGGTGCACATACGGGCTACTGTAGGCTCCTCCTCCTAACTGCGAGGGCGGTCTCCACAGTCTTTGGTCTCCACACACCAGTGCACAAATGGTGTTAGCAAAGGAGAGTGAGGAGTTTGTGGCTAAAAATAGCAAGAGCAAGTCAGTTGTGTAGAACTGGTATGGCCTCGAAGTTCCGCTGAAGACCAAACCATTCATCGCTGCAAACTCTGCCTGCACAACTTCAGGCACCTCAAGCATCATCATACGCGAGCATGGGAGCAGTGCATTGCATTGTGGGCTGCACGTGAAAACTACATGCCGACTTCTGTTGTCTTTACAGTTTTACCCAGAAATCGAAATCAAAAATTGAGGTTGTAGAGGAAAAAATCTGGTTTTTATTTTCGGCCAAAATCGTGCAGCCCTAGTGGGAGGTGGTAGCAAGATTTGGTAAATCTGTCCGGAGTTATGGTCTGTTTCAATCAGTTATGTCGTATGTCGCAATATTCCAATTTTGGCGCTTAAAGGGTTAACACGAGGCAGATCATTCTGTTGTCAGTATCCATGTCTTAGTGTTTGTGTGTTTGAACATCAGTCACATTTTGTTCAGTATTTTTCCAGGTTTCAGATGGAAATCCTCTGGGTTTTTTTTGCTCCAGGTCTGATATGGACTCTTGTGAATTAGCTTAAAACCGGGAGACGCTACTGATGCTATATGTAGTTTATTTGTTCGATAGCGTTGACGGGGCTGGCAGTGACACATTGCATCTGTAAGGCAATTATTTGCCTGTTTATGTGTGTGTGACATCAGGGCCAGAGCATGCTTTGGTAAGAAAGTGTGTGTTGGGGAAACCTGGCCCTCTGAGGTTTGGTTGTTCTGACTGCACTGGGCCAGATGGGGATAATGGAATGTCATTCTGTCAGCTCCTGGGCTGATTAGGGAGTGTTTGTTATTTATTGATCGTCTTTCATGGCGAATTATCTATGCACAGGTCAGTGCCAGCATTTTATTCCTGGAGCTGTGATGGCTGGCTATTCCCATCTTCACACAAAATCAATGAGTACAAATAAAATGGAATTTTAAAAAATAGGGGGAAATTAGCAAACATCTCAGCGTGGCTGGTGTCATGCATATGTTAGCGGTGATCGCGCACAGCTTGACATGAGCCTCGCCTTTCCATGAAAGTGCACTCCAACCAAGTGTTCAATTTTAACAGCAGTCATGTCTCATCGTCTTCCAGTCCGGTGTGCACCTTCGCCTCCTAATCAGCTGCCACGACCCGTCAGCATGCGTCACATCTTCATCATATTGATATTATAAGCAGAGGCAGCGGTCCGACCCCATAAACAGGCTACGTTACAGTTACAGTATGATCCAATACTCAGGCTTTTATAGGTTTTTTTTTTTTTTATTCAGCTGCAGAATCAGATCTACTCAGAGGTTAAAATGCCCTGTTTTCATGTGTAACCATC